>NC_092771.1:8772150-8992150 GCF_047496795.1 Chiloscyllium punctatum | reverse complement strand
TACCAGTTTACACAGACAGACAGAATCTATTTTACTCCAGTTGTAAAAGTTCTGTCTTCTCTCAGATCTCACACTATGAATGCTGCACTACGCAGAGCTCACCTTTTAATGTTCACTGCGGGATTGAGGGGGTGCCGCACTGTCACAGGTGCTGTCTTTCAGACCAGATGCTCAACCAAGGCCTCCCCTCAGGGGATCACGAGTAAATCCCATGGCCACTGTTTCAGAGATATGTCCTAGTGTTTTGGATAATATTGAACCCCTCAACCAAAAAAGAAGAATGGGCTACTGCTGTGGGATCTTGCTGTGCCAATGTTGAGCTGGTTGGACCAACATACACTAGGGTTCATAAGATCAAGAGAGAACCTTATTGAAACATAGAAGAGCTCAACGGGTCTGGATTGAGGGGGAGGGGGTGGTGTCTGACTAGGAAAGGGGCACAGTTTGGGAACAAGAGCTCCCTTTTTCAGACACAGATGGGGAGAATTCCTTTCTGATAGTGGATCATCAGCCTCTGGAATTCTCTTCTTGAGAAGAGTGGTGGAGGTTGGGTGACTAAACAGATTCAAGGCTGAAGTTGGTGGACATTTGATGTACAAGAGGGTGAAGACTTATTGGAGGATTGGGGAAGTGGAGCTGACACCACAACTTGATCTTCCTGTAAGGTGGGGCAGGCTCAACAGGCTGCATGGCCTATTCCTACTGACATGCCTGATGTTGGAATGTGCACATTGCGGACTACTTCACTCAGCTACGCAGTATCAATGGCTACTCCTGGAAACAAGGTCAATGTAATAAAACACTTAGCCATGTCCTGAAGAGAGGCTGGATCAACTGGGTCCCTATCTGCTGGGAACCGGAGAGGACCTGATTGAAAACCATAACCTGCGCTTAGCTCGGAGTGGGATGGTGCAGTGATGGGAGTGCGTGGAAGTCAGGACAAAGCCTCACAGTGTCAGTGTAAGGAAGAAACAATTCCGAACTGAAACAAGGAGTGATTTCTTCAGAGAGTGATGACCTAGTGGATTTCTCCATCACCTGATATGGCAGAGGTCAACTGACTGAGGTATGGATTCTGAGGAAGGGTCACTGGACCAGAAATGTCAACTCTGTTTCTCTCCCCACAGATGCTGCCTGACCTGCTGAGTCTTTTCAGCAATTTCCGCTTTTTTTCACCGAATATGTTTAAGAAAGAACGTGATTTGCAGAGGCTAATGGTATCAAAAAGTGTATGGGGGGGGGGGGGAAGGGAGAGTCAGGGGGGCGTGTAGGGTTGGTGTTGGGATAGAGGGTCAGTCAGCCATTATGGAGGCAAGAGTTCGATGGGCCAAAAGGCCAACAGCTGCTGCTACTTTCTAGGATTCTGTTGGGAAATGAAATTGGTATGAGCGCAGGTCACTGAAATATGCTGCACATTCCCCTCAGTGCCCATGACATGAGACATTCCTACTGCCATCTGGATCACATTTGCACCTTCCTACTTTCTCTCTCTCTCTCACACTCACACCCGATCACATGTGCATTCCGACGCAGGCCCGTGTAACCGCAGCAACTGTGACCCTGGGTCCCAGATGTCTGTAAACTTGTCATGTCTCCTCCATATCCCCCTCCTGGACCGAGATCTCAGTTTCAGCCCAACTTCAGGTGTGTTCAGGCACTTCTCCACCAGGGGGCAGAGATGTTTAAAAAAGCTCCATTCATTTCAATGCACCTACTTTATTTCTCTGACTAACTCCAGGTTTGTTAAAGTAAAGAGATATCGTCACGGGTATTCACAGAAACATAAAGCCGCCTTCCACTCTGAGCCTGAAAGTAAAGCTCCTTCTCCAATTTTAAACAGAAAGTAAAGCTCTCGCATCATTGTTCCCCATCAAACACTCCCAGGACAGGGACAGCATGAGGTTAAGATACAGAGTGAAGTTCCTCTACATTTTCCACAGGACTCACTAAAAAGTCTTGCATTGATATAGCACCTATATTCAAGCCAAGGATGTTCTAAAGCACTTTAGATCGAATTAAATATTTTTTGAACCATACTTAGATTAGATTCCTGACATTGCTGAAACAGGCCCTTCGGCACAACAAGTCCACACCGGGCTGTTTTCCCTGGAGCATCAGAGGCTGAGGGGTGACCTTATAGAGGTTTACAAAATTATGAGGATCATGGATAGGATAAATAGGCAAAGTATTTTCCCTGGGATTAGGGAGTCCAGAACTAGAGGGCATAGGTTTAGGGTGAGAGGGGAAAGATATAAGAGAGACCTAAGGGGCAACTTTTTCACGCAGAGGGTGGTACGTGTATGGAATGAGCTGCCAGATGATGTGGTGGAGTCTGGTACAATTGCAACTTTTAAGAGGCATTTGGATGGGTATATGAATAGGAAGGGTTTGGAGGGATATGGGCCGGGTGCTGGCAGGTGGGACTAGATTGGATTGGGATATCTGGTCGGCATGGACGGGTTGGACCGAAGGGTCTGTTTCCATGCTGTACATCTCTATGACTCTATGACCCTCCAAAGAGTAACCCACCCAGTCCCATTACCCTCTGAATGATGCACCTAACACTACGGACAATTTAGCATGGCCAATTCACCTAACCTGCACATCTTTGGACTGTGGGAGGAAACCAGAGCACCCGGAGCATGCAGACACAAGGAGAATGTGCAATCTCCACACAGACCCGAGGCTGGAATCAAACCTGGGACCCTGGTGCTGTGAGGCAGTAGTGCTAACCACTGAGACACCGTGCGGCCCACTTATTGACTTACTGTATGAAATGCAATGACCAATTTGCATATAAGCTCTCACACATGATAGATGGTGTTGTTTGAGAGACAGAATTTCTCCAGAACACTATAGATAACTCACCTACTCTGAAATTGTGCCAAGATATCTTTTGCATTGTTTCACAGGCCGGTGAGAACCCAAGGTTAATGAAATAGTGCAGCAACGCTCAGGTACAGAATTGTTGAGCTGCAGCCCGATAAAGATAGAAGATCAGAGCACAACTCAGTGATTAAGCTGGGAACTGGATGCTGGGGAGGTGAACTGGTCAAGCAGGCCCACGTGTTTGTGGACTGGCCTGCTGCTGGGCTGGACTCTGACCTGCTGGGATCTGCCTGTGCCTCTGGAGAGAATGGGAAGTTTAAAAATAAAACACACAAAGGCCAGGCTGTGTGTGAGAGAGATGAGGAGCGTACAACTGTGGGCCAGCTGGTGACAGAATGACATCAGTTCTTGTGGATGTTGCTAAGGGAGGGTTGGGGAGGGTGGGGGGGGGGGGTTTAAAGCTTTTGGTTATGACTGTTCCACATCCAGTCAAAGTATGTCAAACTATGGGCTTCGAAATAGCTAGGTTCAGAGAACGGCTGACAACTTCTTACAACTGTCTGACTTCAGGTTTTAATGTTGGTGTCTCCCTCCTCTCACTCACTCCTCCCTCCCTCCCTCCTCCTACATCTCACCTTCTCCAACTGTCGACGGTTCTGCTAATTACTTGCTGCACTTTTAATCCACCCACCGTCCCCCCGCCCCCTTCTAGTTTCTCTTCGAAAGCCCTGATCAATCTCGTGTACAAATCCACTGTGAAAAATGCAAACACATCCTGTTTCTCCTGACCTTCACCACCACCCCCAAGCCCAACCCACAGAGAATAACAATTCCACTGTTTCACCACCGGACTCTAAGCCTCACAGCCTGTTTCTCAATCGACTGAGGAAATATTCAGGTGAGGACCGACAGGGTGGACTGTACTTGTATTCACTGGAGCTCAGAAGAACCAGAGTGGACCTCAGTGAAAGGTATTAAACTCTGACAGGGTTGGACAGACTGGACACAGGTATATCCATTTTAGGGCCTGAACACCAGCTTCCATGTCCTTTACCCACCCCCCTCCCTCCCACTCCAGGCCCCATCGTTGCCATGGGCTCCTCTCAGCACAGCCAACTCGTTATCCCCATCAACAGCTTCTTCTCTCTCCCTGGCTTTCATCAAGCGTGCTTTTAGCTGCCTCACCTTCTCTCCCTCTGCGCTCCATCTCCATCTATCTGCTCACTCTTTCCTCACACTCTTCCCCCCCCCCCTCCCCTCCCCCCCCCCCCCCCCCCACCCCCACCCCCACTGGACCCCCTCGCCCCCAAACACAACCCAAACTTCTGCAGTAGTTACAGATCAAACTCTGTAACAAACTTACAAACCGGCATTCTGAGAAAACCAGCAAAAGGTATCTACCTCAAAGCTGACACAATCTCCACGATATCAGAGTAGTCAGTTAAGGATATGAGTGAGGTGGCTCCCTGCTGGTAAGTGGTGGATGCAGGGACGGGTACAATTAAAAAAACACTTGGACAGGTACATGGACAGGAAAGGTTTAGAAGGACATGGGTGAAACACAGGTAAGTGGGACTAATTGAGTTTGGGAAACTTAGTCAGCATATATGAGTCGGACCGAAGGGTCTGTTTCCATGCTCGATGACTAAGTTTTATTTAAGGCGAAGTTGCATTCTTATTTAAGTGATTGATGTTTTAAATAAAAGCATTACAGTGATGTGTATACCCCCTGCATTACACTTCAATTACTCAATTTGTATTTTTACATTGTAGATCGCTCAATCAACCAGGATATTTGATTAACCCATACTTCTGGTCCCATGGGGGCCAGTTAATTTTAAAAATTTGCTTTCCCACCGTTTCCTAGTTACTATCAGTTCCGAAGACCAGTCACTGGACTCGAAACATTAAATCTACTTTCTACTTCCGCAGATGCTGCCAGGCCTGCTGAGCTTCTCCAGCGATTCTGGATGCAGTGAAGATATTTCCCCTGATGTGGAGTCGGTAACCAGGAGTCCCAGTCTCAGCGAGATTCCAGGTAAACCGTTTAGCACAGAGATGAGGAAGCATTTCTTCCCTCAGAGGGTGAGGAGCCTGTGGAACTCTCCACTGTTGGTCCCAGAAATGAAAAGCTTAACATTAGAGGAACATTTGAGGACTCTGGGTCTATACTTGATGGAGTTGAGAAGGATGAGGTGGGGGGGGTCTAATTAAACTTACAGAATACTGAATGGCCTGAACAGAGTGGATGTTGGGAAGATGTTTCCATTGGTAGGAGAGACTAGGACCCAAGGGCACAGCCTTGCAGTAAAGGGAAGACCTTGTAGAATGGAGATAAGGAGAAACGTCTTCAGCCAGAGAGTGGGGAATCTATGGAATTCATTGCCAAAGGTGGCTGGGAGGCCAGGTCATTGAGTGTATTTAAAACAGAGACGGATAGGTTCTTGAGTACCAAGAGGATTAAGGGTTCCATGGAGAAAGCAAGAGAATGGGGTTGAGAAACTTATCAGAGCTGAAAATGTGTTGCTGGAAAAGCACAGCAGGTCAGGCAGCATCCAAGGAGCAGGAGAATCAACGTTTCGGGCATGAGCCCTTCTTCAGGAAGGGCTGCTGCACTTTTCCAGCAACACGTTTTCAGCTCTGATGTCCAGTGTCTGCCATCCTCACTTTCTCCTTGAGAAACTTACCAGCCATAATTAAATGGCAGAGCAGGCTCAATGGGCTGAATGGCCTAATTTATGCTCCAATATTTTATGGTCAAGACCAAGTCATTGAGAAATGTTTAAGCAATAGGCAGATTTCTACAGTGGCTCAGTGGTTAGCACTGCTGCCTCACAGCACCAGGGACCCAGGTTCGATTCCCGCCACGGGTGACTGTCTGTGTGGAGTTTGTATGTTCTCCCCGCGTCTGTGTGGGTTTCCTCCCACAGTCCAAAGATGTGGGGGTCAGGTGAATTGGCCATGCTAAATTGCCCATAGTGTTAGGTGCATTATTCAGGGGTAAATATGGGATAGGGGAATGGGTCTGGGTGGGTTACTCTTCGGAGGGTCAGTGTGGACTGGTTGGGCCAAAGGGCCTGTTTCCATACTGGAAATCTAATCTAAAAACATAAGAAACAGGAGAACTTGTCCCCTCACACCTGTCCTGCCATTCAGGATGATCCTGGATGATTGGACATAGAACTGGACACTGCTTAGTTCCTTCTAGCTCACAACTCTCTGATCTTCCAATAACCCCTCTCCATCCTCTTTAAATACTTTCAATGATCTCACCTCCACAATTCACTAGGGTAGAAAATTTTAAGCATTCACTGCTCTGAGGGAAGAGATTCCTTTACATCTCAGCTTTCAATCAGTGCCTTCTTATACTCGAAAGAGGTCAAGGGGGAGAGATAGAAAGCACAATTCTGGCCATGATCACTTTCAACGGCGCAGCAAGCTCAATGGGCCGATTCGCCTACCCTACATTTCTTCGGTGAAAGATTATCAACCGAAAATGGTTTCTCTCTCCACAGACGCTGTCCGAATTGCAGAGTTTTTGCAAGTTTTTGTTTTGTTCTTATTTCAGATTTCCATCAACCACGGGAACTTTGTTTTCAGATTGTTTCATAATTACCCCTCCCAGCTGCAGTGGGAAGATACCAACCAGGATCGTACTTGTCACCTTTACCTGAAGGGTAAGGGGGGAGGGACGGGCAGTTGGCAGAAGTTGGGGGGAGGTGAAGGTCTCCCACCAGCAGAATAGATTTGAACCTGTTTCAAATGAATCTATTCTTGGTTCAAACCTTCTCATTCCGCATTCGGTCTTTAAAACCATTGCATTTCGTGCCACAGCGGCTCTGTCCTCCTCCTCTCCTTGGCATTCACAGTATTTTAGTATCTGCACCTGAAGGGGGTAAGGAGCAGCAAAGCGACAGAGTTTAAAACCAGAAGGTGCCCCCGCTCCTTGCCCAACTTTCTTTCTGTCGCCCATGCCACTGTTTGGTCGTAGAGCTGGCCAGCCAGTCCCTGAGAGTGCCATGCTGGTAAATAGCAGCAAGCTATGTGACTGTGGAGGGAAGCACAGTTAAGCGCGGCCCTATCCCCATTCCCCAGATAAGGATCATCCTAGCACTAGGACAATGGATGCTGGGAGCTAGGTCTTGAGGCCATGCGCCCAATGCCCACTGGGGCCCAAATTGGAGGCCTTTTGGCCAGGCCAGCATTTATTGCTCATCCTAATCTCACACCACCAGGTTACTGTCCAACAGGTTTATTGAACTGCACGAGTTTTTGGAGCACTGATCCTTCATCAGGTGGTTGTGGAGTATAAAATCAAAAGACATAGAACTTATAGCAAAAGACTGTAGTGTCACACGGCAATTGTATTAAACAAACCTGGATTAAGTCTTTCATCTTCTAGAATGGGCTGCAGGTTTCAGTTCATTAATATGTAAATCCCACAACTACTTTTAAGTCACCTTCTTGAGATAATTTAAGGTTTTATAACAAAAGGTTACATCCCAGCTCAGAGTATATGAAACATGTGAGGTCAGAGTCTGTCTGTATCCAAATCTTGAGTCAGACTGGTTCTATTTCCAAAGCGGAATTGACAAAATATTACACGATTGTAACATTTAAAAGGCATCTGGATGGGTACGTGAATAGGAAGGGATATGGGCCGTGTGCTGGCAGGTGGGACTAGATTAGGTTGGGATATCTGGTCGGCATGGACGGGTTGGACCAATGGGTCTGTTTCCATGCTGTTCATCTCCACGATGCTGTGGCCAGATAAGGACAGCACTTTCCTTCCCTGAAGACTATTCGAGAACCTGACGTACTTTTCCCAACAATCCGCAATGGATTCATGGCCATCATTAGACTCTTAATTCCAGATTTCCATCGAATTCTACCATATGCGGTGAGGGGATTCGAACCTGGGTCCCCATGACATGACCTGGGTCTCTGGATTAACAGTTCAGCAATAATACCACTAGGCCATCACCTCCTCTTCTTGTGATAGTGATGAGCTTATTTTACCACAAGAGAAACAGAGGCGTCAGGATCCTGGGGACCTGTCCAGCTGTGCTCAGAGTCTCCTTTCGCTTTCCTGCTTTGGCATTTATGGCGACATTTCAGCCTTGGCTCCACAGCCGTGCTCTGCTATGAGCAAACAAAAGGTCTCAGTCTGCCGGGCTGCTCCAGAAAGTTTAATTCCAATCAGAGGATTAATGCAGAATGTGCGCGCTGGGTTCACAGCACTGCACAAAGGGTCAGCTGAGGTAATGAGGGACTACGAAATCAGTGTCTATGGAAAGTAAGAACTGCAGTCAAAATGAAAAACAATCCCTTACTCTCACGGATGGAAGGGAAAAACAAGGTCCATTTCAATTGTTCATACTTCACGTCTGACCTCAGCACTGGGTATTTTGTTTAATCCTTTCGTGTGGATATGGGCACCAATAGCAAAGGCCAGCACTTTGCTGTTCAACTCCGTGGCTTGCTAGTCCAGGTGGGTTTGGAGTCACATATAAATGGATAAGGAAGGCAGATTCCTTCCCCTCAAGGACCACGTGGGGCTTTTATATGACAACTGACGCACTTCCGGGACACTTACCAGGAGCAGCTTTTCAGTTTCAGATTTTTAAAAATTAATTCATCTGAATTTGTTGGTTGAATTGAAATCCCATTAGGTGCCACAGAGGGATTTAATCCCAGGCCCTAGTGTAGGACTCTGGATTCCTAGCCCAGTGATACTATCATGCCCAATGTATCCCTGATCCCATCAGCTCAGATCAAACCTGGAATCGAAAGCTAGTCTCCACAATGGTGACCATGACAACTATCATCAACTGTTATAAAAACCCACCGAATGCCCTTTCGGGAGGGAAATTGGCCATCCGTACCCCGTCTGGCCTACATGTGACTCCAGACCCACCTATGAAAATGGCTTAGCAAGCCCCTCCACTCAAGGGTAGGTAGAGACAGGCAGAAAACGTTGGCTTTGCCAGGGAGGCCCAGGTCTCATGGAAGAGTAACAGAAAGGAACCACATTTCCCAGCATCAACGACAAGACAGCAACCAAAAACACTGCTGAGACCTCCTGAAAACAGAGGCTGAGCAGCCAGAGATCAGGATCAAACCTGGAATGTTCTGGGCTGGAGCCAGCAGTGCCTTTCCTTACTGCTGGCTCTCTCCGGTTCACCGAGAGCCCTCTGCTCTCGTTTAAATGATATCCCTTGTTGGCCAACCCTCAGCTGTTTAACCACCTCCCCCATCATCGCAGCTCAACAATAGCAGGAGGGGACTGAGCCAGAGACGGCCGAAAGACTCAAGGCTAGGGCCTTTCCTGGAGGTTGAGTGATCATGGATGGTCCACTCGCTGACCAGTCCATGCCTAAGGGATCAACTTGATTAGCCATGGTTACAGGGGGTGGGTCTGCGTGGGATACTCTTTAGAGGGCCAGGGTTGACTTGATGGGCTGAATGGCCTGCTTTCACACTGTAGGGATTCTATGAACGGTCACTTGGAAGAGGCATCAAGTCAGACAGGAGACAATACACACCCAGAGACAGACACACATAAGGGCTTGTAGGACATCTCTTGGCTGATTAAGTCAATGGGATCAGCAGCAGAGAGAACGATTATTTCAACAGAACAGACTGGGCGGCTCAGTCCGAGGATGAGGGAAGTACTCCATTAGTCTGCATTGTCTTGTGTGTTTAGGCAATTGGATGTCAGTTTGCACGGCCATCAATTACAAAGCTTTTTCTCACTCCGAGCTGCACAGTGAACCGTACACATTGCACAACCCAACAGATGACAGTGGACAAATAAATAACAAGCCCCTGAATAACAATATAAATTATCCTGTACAGAATGTTCCAACCGCCATTAGTCAAGGTCCACTGAGCCCACCGCAATGACAAGGGTGGGGGCCATTAAAGGCTCCAGTGTGTGACGGGGTAGGGGGGGTTGCGGGTGGGAGTGGGGGGGCTTCCACACCTCCTGAGGTTCACACAGAATCCCCAGGCAGTGACAGGGCCTGGGCAGTATACTGCTACTGTGTACTAGGAGAGACAACCCTGAGAGACATGCGCCTTAACCAGACCATACCCCTCCCCGACACCACATACCAAACCCGGATCCATCTGCCCAGCCTCCCAGCTCCCCTGCACCCCCACAGACACTCCATATACCCACCCTAAAAACCGCACAGAAACTTCTACCCCACCCCCTCAACGAGACCCCATTTAATCCCCCAGACACCCTTGCTCACCCCTCCCTGAGGCCCTCAGTTAGGGGGATCAGGGTTGATTTAGCCAAAGGCTGAACTCTTTTAGCAAAGGCAAAGGCATTAGGAAATGCAAACATTTCACCCCTCACAGCTCCTGAAGCTGCTCAACAACAAACCTCCATCTCACTGCATACCTCAGACTCCTCCGAAAACCTTCATATCACAGAAACTCACCAACTCCCTGAAGCTGAACACAGTGGTACCCCAGACCCTACCTCTCCTTCCTTGGCGGCACGGTGGCTCAGTGGTTAGCACTGCTGCCTCACAGTGCCAGGGACCCAGGTTTGATTCCAGCCTTGGGTGATGGTCTGTGTGGAATTTGCACATTCTCCCATTGCCTGGGTGGGTTTCCTCTGGGTGCTCCAGTTTCCTCACACAGTCCAAAGATGTACAGGTCAGGGTGGATTGGCCATGCTAAATTGCCAATAACGTTCAGAGATGTGTAAGTTAGGTGCATTAGTCAGGTTGAATGGGTCTGGGTGGGTTACCCATCGGAGGATCAGCATGGACTTGTTGGGCCGAAGGGCCTGTTTCCATACTGTAGGGATTCTGTGTTCCTGATACCGGTCTCCCAAATCCCCCCCACACATCCTCCCCACTCCTGTTCCCCTTCCCCATATTCCGCTCCAAGCCCCGTGCCCCCTTCCCTGTCTCCCCATCCCCACTCCAGCTCCCCCAACACCCCCTATGTCTCTCCCCCAACCCCCGCCCCACATCCCTGACTCTCCAACAATGTAAAATCGTACAATGCTTTTGGCTTCTGGATTGCGCATGGCCTGAACAATGTCTATACAGCGTTCTCAGCATCAGCCTGAAACCACACTTCCCACACATGGTCAGGCCAGCCTTTCCCCTCCTAACGTTATTCTGGTTCAACAGGAGGGAATAGCTTTGCCTCACCTTAGCCCTGCGCCTTATAACCCCATGCTGCTCAAAGTGATGGGCTATATTTAAAACTCCATGTTTTACACACACACCCATGCACATGCAAAGACACATACACATCCCCACACACCAACACACCCCAGACACACCCACACAAACCCTCACAGACACCCCTGCAGACAGACACACCCCCACAGATACACACAAACATAGCCACACAAATGCGCACACTGACACCCCCACACCCCCACAGATAGACACACAAACGCGCACACTGACACCCCCACACATAGACACACACTGACACCCCCACAGACACACACAAACGCGCACTGACACACACACAGACAGACACACAAACACGTACACTGACACGTGCACATCCCCTCACAGACACAAATGTGCATACAGACACACACACCCTCTCACACACACCCTCACAGACAGACACACACACACACAACCTCACAGATAGATACACAAACACACACACACACACAACCTCACAGATAGATACACAAACGTGCACTGACACACACACACACTCCCTCACAGATAGACACACAAACATGTACACTGACACACACACACATCCACGGGCAGACACACACACCGACACACAAATGTGCACACTGACACACACACCCACAGACACACAAACGCGCACACTGACACACACCCTCACAGATAGACACAAAAACACGAACACTGACACACACACCCGCGCACACTGTCACACAGACACCCCCACAGATACACACAAACGTGCACACAGACACACACACACACACAACCAAACCACCAACAAGCCTTCACATGAATCACTGGCATCTGTCTTTCCCGGGGATCACACACAGGAATCAACAAATGGAAGGAGATAGGAGGACAGATCCACCAATCACGTTTACATTCCGGAGTCCTACAATCTGGATTGCTGCCCTTGTGCAAGTAAATATGGGACAGTGAAGAAGGGTGGGAAAACAAAGATTAACAACACTTTTTCAAAAAAAAAATAAGATCAACTTCCAGGTAACATCAGCACACTCCAGCCACTAGTTTTAGGATGTTGTCGAATATTTTTCTAATCGCCCGCACCACAGAAGCGATAATTCCGTTCTTCTCTCCCCCCCAGCCCTCCCTCCGCTCGCCCAAACTCCTGGTAAACAGGCTGGTATTTTCCAAAGCACCAGTACCAACAACAAACAAACCGGGGATCTGGCTCAGGGTCAAGCTCTCTCCCGGAGACAGTGCTCACACTGTTGACTTTGAGACTGGCAGCCGAGTTCCTGCTCCACAGGGAGTTCTTAAAAATCACAGTATGTTCTGTTCCTGCTGACACAACAATATATACTTACGCATGTTGAAGGAAAATCCCACTTCCACAAACAGACTGCAACCTTTCCTGGCTCCAGAGAAGACCAGCAACCTTATTTAAACTCCAGTCACCATCCCAGATCTGCTGGTCTCCGAAAAACTCCCTCTTTTCACACCGGCTTTCCTTTCATTAGGTCAGACCCTCGCTCAGGTGAGGAAGGTTAGCGCTGGGGAATAGGAGACCATCGTGTCTCCCCTATCCCCCTGCCCTCCAGCCTAGGTGCCCAGCATCAGTGCAAGGTCTGGTACAATGTGGTAATCCCCTCAATCTGCTCTGACAGTGAGCCTTATAGTGGACACACTCTCTGCTGCACAGCCTGAAATTCCCACCTACCCGTCTCACAACATCTATTCCCGTAGCATCCTTAAGACTGTACAGCATCCCTAGCCTGGGGCAGGGCGTACGGAGGTGGGTGTGCACACACAAATGGCTGTTTACGAAGGCATTCAGTACGCCTGCCTTCATTGCTCAGATCACTGAGCTTGGAGTGGTACAGGATATTGGAGAGGCCGCTGTTGGCGAGCTGTGCAGAGTTCTAGTTGTCCTGCTCTAGGAAGGATATTAATAAACCAGAACGGGTTCAGGAAAGACTTACCAGTATATTGCCAGGACTGGAGGGTTCGTGTTATAAGAGGAGGCTGGATAGGCTGAGATGTTTTTCCCCCCTGGAGTGTAGGAGATTGAGGACTGACCTTATAGAGCTTTATAAAATCACGAGGGGGTGTAGGTAAGGGGATGAGCAACAGTCTTTTCCCCCGGGTGGGGGAATTCAAACCTAGGGGGCATATTTTTTAAGGTGAGAGGAGATAGATTTAAAAAGGGTCCTGATGGGCAACCTTTTATTTATAACACAGTGTGGCTCATATGTGGAAATGAGCTGCCAGAGGAAGTGGTAGATGCAGGTACAGTTACAGCTTTTAAATGACATTTGGACAGACACATGGATGGGAAAGGTTGAAAAGGATTGTGGGCGAAACGCAGGTAAGCGGGACTCGTCTAGTTTGAGAAACTTGGTCAGCGTGGACTGTTGGAAGGAAGGATTTGTCTCCGTGCTGTATGATTCGATAAAACATTCCCAAACTGTGAGCCGTGACCCCCCCCACCCCACTGGAAGCCACAGGCTCCACGGCCTTCAAAATGGTTGCAAAGGCTCCTTTAAACTAGAGAGTGCCTTTCAGACAGTGCGGTCTGATTGCTGACATCAGCTGAGCCTAAGAACGGCTCACACCCCTGCTAGTCAAACCCTCGGATCCCTCCCCAGCCTGCTCAACAACTCTTCTCTGGAAAGGTCACTGGATCCAAAACGTCAACTCTCTTTTCTCTGCACAGATGCTGCCAGACCTGCTGAGCTTTTCCAGCAATTTCCAGTTTTGTCTCCCCAACAACTCCAATTTTCACCCAAAACATGAGCCATTAAAATGGGATCACAGCAGAAAGAGGGGTTTGGACCCCATGGTCCCATATTGCTCTGCAGGAACTCCATCAAACAGAACGGTCAATTTGCCAGGGGAGTGGACACTGGGGCGAGCGTGGTAGGTTTGAAGCAGTTTGAACAGAGGGCCATGCAGAAGTTCATGGGAGTAAAGCACAGTCCTTGACATCTGAAGGCCTGGTGGCCAATGATGGCGTAAGGAGGCGGGGCTACACAGAGTGTCCAATGGGCGAAGCACAGAGATCTCAGAGCATCGCCAACCTGTAGGTGGTGAACAGCAGGAGGATGCAGAGCCATGGAACTGGGAAACAAGGAAAATAATGCCAAGTTCTTGACAGGCTGAGAGCCAGCGGGAGATCAGTACCAACAGGACTTACTGGCCACTCTGGTCTGAATGATACTGAAGGGCGTCAGGGCTGTTATGGAGGAAGAGGATGCTAAAATCCATTTCAAACAGAACCTTTACAATGGAAGCTTGCATTTTCTAAGTGCAGCCCGAAATTTAACCAAAGCTCTCAAGGTATAAGCCCAGTGACTTACCCACACACTGTACAGGTGTAACCCACAGAGCCAGAGATCTTCCTATTCAGATAACAGGAGTAAATCACCTACCCACTTGTCCAGGTGGGCACCCCACTTGACTACAG
Organism: Chiloscyllium punctatum; assembly: GCF_047496795.1. Classification (NCBI taxonomy): domain Eukaryota; kingdom Metazoa; phylum Chordata; class Chondrichthyes; order Orectolobiformes; family Hemiscylliidae; genus Chiloscyllium; species Chiloscyllium punctatum. The sequence goes on along the minus strand of NC_092771.1, from coordinate 8,977,705 downwards.
ACTCACCTAGGCAGAGGTGGGTACTGCAGATGCTGAAGATTAGAGTCAAGATTTAAGTGGTGCTGGAAAAGCACAGCAGCATGTGAGGAGCAGAAAAATCAACACTTCGGGCAAAAACCCTTTATCAGGAAACCGGATTTTGCCTGAAACATTGATTTTCCTGATCCTCGGATGCTGCCTGACCTGCTGCGCTTTTCCAGCAGCACTCTAATTTAGACTCACCCACACACCTGTCCAGGTGGGCACCCCACTGTTACAGACTCACCCACACCCCTGTCCAGGTGGGCACCCCACTGCTACAGACTCACCCACACACCTGTCCAGGTGGGCACCCCACTGCTAGAGACTCACCCACACACCTGTCCAGGTAGGCACCTCACTGCTACAGACTCATCCACACCCCTATCCAGGTGGGCACCCCACCGCTACAGACTCATCCACACACCTGTCCAGGTGGGCACCCCACTGCTACAGACTCACTCAGCCACCCGTGCAGGGGTAGCTCATTCAGAACAAAAGAGTAAAAAATCCCTAATATTTTCAAAGTCAGGGGATTCAACAATTTTCCCCTGCACATTCCCAAACCTTCCAAGGGGAAACTGCACAACATAATTAGATTCAGGATGATAGCTCTCTCTGGACTATCCGACATAGCCCAGTCCAAACCAAATGCCAACTACTGCACAATGCTGACATTGGACTGAACAAGACGCACAAAAGTTATTAAATTTAGTAAATGACTCCAATTAGTCAGCAACTCATAACTAACCAGGAGACACTGGGCCAGTCCCAGGCTGCAGCTGGACAGAATTAGGTCAGGGATGGGAGAGGTGACCAAGGAATTCACTGGTATCAGTACTCAGCACTCCCTCATCCAAGTGACCTTGAAGTGCGCACACACACGGCTCACACTAACAGCCTGTTCAGGCATTAAGTGGAAAAAAAATCAAGGTTAGTTTATCCTAAACTTTATAAAACTTTTCCTTAAATATAATCCAACTGCACATACTCCTGGCTGTAGAAATCCCAGCAAGATGTTCTTGTGGGGGGGGGGGGGGGTAATCTGGATGTTGATATTTGCATATAGACTAAAAGGAGCAGGAACATCGTGACTGTGCTGTTTTTACGTGGAGTTTCATTTGCTTATTACCTTTGCAAACATGTTCGCTCAGCAATACAGCAGTGTGAGCCAACACCGGCCATGGTGACTCCCCCCGCACTGCCGAAACCACCTGGTTCTTTCCACTTCCCTAGCTGGATTCTGGTGGATGAGCTCCGGAGAGAAAATGAATTTACATATCGCTGGCGTAAAAGTCGAGATGCTGTGCAGTCTTTCCACCACGGATTCACCAGTATGGACCAACAGCACCAAACCTCAAACAAGGCATTGTTGGGGAGAATATGCCAGGGAATTATGGTGCTCCACACTCCTGGTTAACTCAATAAAGAGAGGGGACAGGTTCCTGAGCAGATATATTTGGCTAAATTACATCCAGCCATGTCATAGATTTACATATTTTTTCATCTAACCCTGTGCTGTATCTGCCCTGGGGGAGTTTGATGACACCAGTGTAGACAGTGCTTTACTCTGTATCTAATGTCTTACTGTTCCTGTCTTGGGAGTGTTTGATGGGGGACAGTGTAGAAGGAGCTTTACTCTGTATCTAACACTGTGCTGTCCCAGTCCCTGGGAGTGTTTGATGGGGACAGTGTCGAGGGGGTCTCACTGTGTGTGTGTGGTTGCTATCCCCAATCCTTATTCCTTCTGTGATGAGCACAGGAGCAGCAATGTAAAAACAAAACTGCAAACAGCTCATTCAGGAAAAAGATTGCTGATCAAATCACCATGGAAACGGGTTAATGCAACTGAACGCAGATTTGTTTTTATAACCCTGAATTTGATCAAAAGCTAAGGTTCCAGCAAAACCATCACTCTCTTCGACGAACACAACGAAGTCAAAAATACAGCATCTCGGTGACCTATGCAGCCAAGCACACCATAACATGCCTGTGGGCCCGGGGAGTCAGGGAGGGAACCTTAGACAAGCCGAGAGGACAGACCAGTATTCCCTCTTCCCTCCGAGAGAGTCACCATGCTCAGTGTAAATAGCTCTCAATGTTAAATATTTGATACTGAGATGTTATCTATTGCTTTCTCGATAATTAGATTTTGGTCGATGGAATGTCCAATGGCCTGACCGAAAGTGATGAACGCAGTTTCCAATTCATTGGCAATTTGGATCCTGTTACATCGTACAACACCACTCGTAATTCACTCTTACACACATTTCCACAGGATCCCAGCTTCCCGCCCCCTTTCTCTCCCTCGAGCTATTGGCTGGCTTGAGGTGCGGTTTCCCCCTGGCATGGATCGCATTGTGCTGCCTCAGCCAAGCTTTCCACAAGCCCAGTTTGGAGGGGGCTGCTCGACCACACAGTGCATCACAATCCGACCTGTAGAATTAATAGCCACCCCAGAGTGGAACGTGCATCTGCCTTTGTGCGAAGTCAAGAACAAGTGGCCGATTTTACCAGCCGGGACAGCGTGACCAGAAAAAGAGGAGAGCACAGCCAAAGGTCTAACATCTTGATTGCTAACCTGGCGACTCACATTATTTTCACTGGGCAGGGTCAGGCTATAGCAGTGAGGAGAACCTGTCACACACACAAGGCAAGGCTCCAGATGAAGAGGACCCTTTTCTATTAGGAGTCATAGGGACAACAGCGGTCAGGGTACAGTCCCTCAGCAAGACCAGTCTCCCAGCATCTATGAAAGGCATCACTCGTGTGGGAATGAACGGTTGGGGGGGGGGTGGTCTAAAATCACTGTGTTCTAACAAATGGCCAGCAGCCTCTCGTGCCTTCCTCCCAAAGCCCAGCTGCCAGAGAAAGAGGGTTGATTCTCAAATTACAAAACCTCAGGAAAACACCACGTCCGTCATCAAAACTAATGCCAGGGCAGTGAGAACGTCAGCACCATGCATTCTAAAAGGCCCTTCTTAGAACAGAGCCATTCCTCAGTTTGCTAATCATTAATCTTTGACACGACCTTTCCTCCTCACCGGGAGAAAAAAGAGGAAACACAGGATTAAACGGCTGACAGAAACCATTACAACAGTTTTCCACAGCTCCAGCCCTTCTTTCTATTTGAGTGCAACTCCTGGTCACCGTCCATGAAGGTCTGGAAGGTCTCCTCACTCCTTTACTATATGAACATATACATTAGCAGTAGGCCACTCAGCCCCTCTAGCCTGTTTGACTGTTCAAGAAAATCGTGGCTGATCTCTTTGCGTTTTGAATTTGATGCACCCATCCACCCAGCTGATAAACTTTGACCCCTCGGCCTAAAATAGATTCAAAGACACCGCCTCCACCACCTCAAGGCACAGAGTTCCAAAGTCTCTCAATCCCCAGAGGAAACGTTTCTCCTCAGCTTCGTCCTGATTTTTAAACAGAGCCCCTGCAATCAGAACTCATGCAAAAGCGAAAACATCCTTTCTACATTCACCTCATCAAAACAATTCAGGATCCAGATAGTGCAGCATCCCAAGGCACCTCACAGGAGCATTATTAAAGAGGGTTGACGCCAGCTCGGGTCGGGTAATATCAGGTCGGCTGCCAAACCTTTGGTCATACTGGGAAGGTTTAAACAGGGTCTTAAAGCAGATAAACAGGTAGTGATGCAGGGAGGCAATTCCAATGCTTATGGCCTTGGGCAAACTGAAGGCAAACCCACCAATCATGCAGCAACTATGATTGAACCAACCCAACCAGAGAGAGAGAGCTGGAGCTCACAATTTGACTTTGGTGGTCATGTCATAGTCTTAGAGCAATACAGCATGGAAATGAATCTTTCAGTCCAAGTCATCTGCATTGACCAGATATCCCAATCCAATCTAATCCCATTTGCCAGCCATTGGCCCATATCCCTTCCTATTAATATACCCATCCAGAAGCCTTTTAATTGTACCAGCCTCCACCACTTCCTCTGGCAGCTCATTCCACACACACACACACACCTCCCTCTGCATGAAAAAGTTGCCCCTTAGGTCTCTTTTAAATCTTTCCCTTCTCACCCTAACCTATGCCCTATAGTTTTGGACTCGGTCACCCTGGGAAATAGATCTTGTCTATTTACCCTACCCATGCCCCTCATGATTTTATAAGCCTCTATAACCACTCAGCTTCTGATGCTCCAGGGAAAGCAGCCCCAGCCTATTCAGCCTCTTCCTATAGCTCAAACTCTCCAACCACCCTCTCAAGTTTAACAACATCTTTCCTATAGAAAGGTAACCAGAAGTGTATGCAATATTCTAAAAGTGGCCTCAACAAGAACTGGACACACAAAGGGTTCACCACATCCCAGAATCTAAATGTCCCTTCCAAAAAATAGCTTAGCAATACTCCTATCAAACAAAGTTTGCTGACGAGTATATTTGGAATCTCGCAGCCAAGCTTCAGACTTCAGCAACAAGGTAATATCGATCTGAGCAGCTCAAGGACCATGATTGGTCAAAGGATCCTTTGACCTGATTGGTAAAATCAAGATCCAGTAGCCAGGAGTTACCCAAGGATTGATCCCAGGTCTCTACCAGATTACCGGTCTCAACCGCCAGGAGGTATTCTTGTGCAGAGGTGAAAACAGGGGCACAGGTACATGAGAGTGAACAACACAGCTGACCTGGACTAAGATACGGAGTGAGTGAGTCAATGGCCCTGCTTGTACCACTGAGAAGGGCCACCTCTCAGACAGTAATCCTGGACGGATGTCAAATGGGAAGGGATTCCACCCTGGCCATGAGACCCCCATGCTTGCCTCTCGCTCAGGAAGAATGACAACTAGGTTGAGAAACCAGAGTAGGAGAGGCGAACTAGGAACAAGGAGACACACTGAGTGCCCCAGAGTAGCAGTCAGAGTTAAAACATCTGTTGAAAGAGTTCTACATGTCTCTTCTGAGTGGGGATATTTGGTTTCCTGACTTATCTGTTTCCTTCAGGAATTCTCACAGGCAGAACTGTACAGTGCCGAAAGGGGACCAGCTGCATATCATAGACTGAGCTGACAGAAATTCAACTTGTTGGAATAAAAACAGAAAACAAATAATTCTCAATGAAATACAGGTAGATGGAGCAGCAGGTACATTTGCATTATCAGAGACACATCTGGCTCTCTCAGTGTTAGTGAATGGAATACACTGGTTAACTCACTGGGAATAGCACAAATCAGATTCAAACAGAGCTGGACTTAGATGGCAGAGGGTATACACAGATAGAAGACAGTGTTCACCTTTGTCAAGATTCTTTTACATACCATTCAGACTGATGAGCAAACTGTTTATAACAGGGGGGAAGCCTTTGCGGGGGGTGAATGGGAGATTCCGGCTGGTGGGATGCTGTCTAATCTAGATTTTACCTCAGTGAGTAAAATGGAATATTGCACATATTTCAAAACACTACAACTCTCAATATGGTGTTAATGGTGCCTCAATGGAACCTGACTAAAAGACTGTTGCATCAGACACACAATGGGAAGGTGATGCCAAGACTGTGCAGCTGGGGTTCAAACAATTCACAAGAGGCTGATAATCACAACCTACCTTTCTGGCAGTGGTTCGCGTTCCAACAGCGGTAGTTGTACTGGTTGTTCACACTGGTCTTAATACAGAGGGGCTGGTCCTCCATGGTTCCTGGGCAAACATCCCCACACTCGCTCTGCTGCTTATTCCGATCGATATAGTTATTCTCCACAGGATCCAGAATAAAGGACCAGTCAATGGTGGATAGGTAACAGAGGTCATGGTTCTTCTCAATCCGCACAGCGCCCCGTGTGATATTCTGAAGGCTGTACAGCCCAATCTCTTTCAAGTGAATCATTTCGAAGATGACCAGAGCGTAGTTGAAGAAAAGGTTGATCCCACGGATGACGGCGAGGTTTGGGAAGAGGTCCCTCAGCGTCTCCAGCCCGTAGACGCGGTATAGCAGCAGGTAGTCGGTGATAACCGTTAGCTTTGGGAATCGGAGGGCACGGAAGTCTTCTGCTTTGCCGTTGAAGATGAGCAGGATCTGCAGGTAGCCTTCGATTATGGTACAGTTCTCCAGCTGTCGGAGATCACTCACGTGATTCCTGATATCCATACCACTGCATACTGAAAGGGAAACGGACGGTCTGTTATAGCATTTCATGACATAAATATAAAACATGTCAATCCCCTCACACCCTGCCATTAACCAACACATTAAGATTCCACTTTCTGAAAGAAGGGGCTTGCTGTCGAAGCTTGTCATCTTGCACTCATCAGGACACGTGCAAGAATGCCAAATTTTCTAGGGAGCAACAATTTATACTTCATCAGGAAAGGGTGCTCACTGGCTGAAAATTCACCGCCGTGCTGTGGAGAATCAGTATCCCTAGATCTTGGCTTAAATCAGAAAAGGCATGACGCCTGGCGTTATGGACCAGACCAGAACCAACTCAAAACACTTTCAGAAGGTAGCCTAGACACTAACCCTTATTTATTTTTAAAGGGAAATGTGAACTGTCATGTTCCAGATGCACTGCACCTGATCAAACTACTCAATGTTAAGCAAAGCACTGTAGTTAAAACACTACCAAAGAAAGAGGAATTAGAATAACTTAACTCTTATTAGAAAACTTAAGTCCAAAGATGTGCAGGTCAGGTGAATTGGCCATGCTAAATTGCCCATAGTGTTAGGTGCATTAGTCAGAGTTAAGTGGGACTGGGTGGGTTACCTCTTCAGAGGGTCGGTGGGGACCTGATGGGCCGAAGGGCCTGTTTCCACACTGTAGGGAATCTCTAATCTCTCTAATCTCTTAACATAAGAATAGGTACAGCAACTATCATGAATTAACTGTTCCAATATAGTAACATCCCCTAGACACACCCCTTGGCAAAGGTAGGCATTTCTGACACAGATTCTCACATGCAGTTCTCCCATCCAGGAGGAAGAAACATCAAGAGAAAAATTCAGAGAGGTATTAGCCAGGAGGAGTTTCCAACTCTGTTGAGACCCCAATAGCTCTGATGCAACTGAAGAAACAAAACCCAGAGATCCTAATCAGAGAGAGCTGACCACACTCACTCAGCCTGTTTTCATAAAAAGGAGAAAGGGAGGACTGCAGATGCTGGAGATCAGAGTAGAGTGCATGGTGCTGGAAAAAGCACAGCAGCTCAGGCAGCTTCCACGGAACAGAAGAGTCGACGTTTCGGGCGTAAGGTCTTCATCAGGAATGCTGCCTGAGCTGCTGCGCTTTTCCAGCACCACACTCTCGACTCCCAAGCTATTTACTCAAGTGTCTTAACTAGCCAGCTTGGTACCTCTATCTTACATCCTCTCCAAACAAAAACCACTCCAGGACTAAATAACTTCTTTAAGTGACAGCATCACCATGCTGGGCATAGTCCTTTCCCCTGTCACGGACGTGCCCGAGACATATCAATATTTGTGGTTGCCAGCCAGTGTAGGTGAGCCCCATTGTAAGCCTGACTGATGATATTAAATTGGGTGTTAGTGTAATTCTTTGTACGGCTGGGATTACTCAGGAAGTAGGCAAAAGTGAGGACTGCAGATGCTGGAAATCAGAGTTTAGATCAGAGTGGTGCTGGAAAAGCGCAGCAGGTCAGGCAGCATCCGAGGAGCAGGAAAATCAACATTTCGGACAAAAGCCCTCATTACTCAGCAAGTGCTATCCAAAGACATTGATGGATCCACGAAGGAATCTGAACATGTAAATGACAACACTAAGTCCCGCCACGGACTGGCCTACACAGAGCAGATGGATATTAGCAGGATGGAGTCAGGAGCCATTTAGAACATCACAGTGTGGGGAGAGGAGGGAAAGTGAAGTGAAAATACTGCCAAATTAACTTGATTGAGAGTTCAAAATATAAAAGATCCAAATAACACCCACTTTCTAAATTAATTATATATTTCCTGAAGCTCCGATTAAGCAGCCAATACTACTCAGGAACTTTAACAAAAGCAAATTAGAAAATCAGAGGGTCCTGAGCCAGATTTGCATTCAACTGGAACCAAAAGAGATTCACTGCAGGAACAAAAACAAAAGCAGCTTCAAATTTGAAGGAACAGTCAGCAACTTTGCATATTAAAATGTTCATCCAGAGCAAAGCTTCCCAATTTTGGGGGTCTGAAGAGTCATCAAGACTCGAAACATTAGCTTGCTCTCTCCCCACGGATGCTGTCTAACCCACCGTGATCTCCAGCATTTGTTGTTTTCAGTACAGGTTCCAGCATCTGCAGGAATTTGTTCCTAATCCAGTTGTCCCAGTAACAATCTCACCGAGGGGTTCCCGAATTTACAAGCCTTGAGATTGGGTCACTGTAAGAAAAACATTTGGGAAACACTGCTCCAGAGCAAGGACCGCTGCAAGAGCACAAGACTGCAACTGGTTTAAACTAATTCCTGGCAGTCATCACAGAACAGAAGCCAGCCAATGGGTGAGTCAGGATCAGGACCAGGCCCAGTTCTCAGTGCAGTCATCCAGTTGGTCCCATTTCCCTGCTCTACCTGACATACTTATCTCCTTCAGGTGCCCATTCAATCTCCTTTTGAAACAGTTCACCATCTCTGCTTCCAGCAAACTCCAGGATTTCAGGACTAACTGTGTCAAATCATTCTTCCTCACAGCTTCAGCATTGCTTGCCCTGAACATTGTAACTTTGTCCTGAAGTCCTTGCTCCACCACCTAATGCAAACAAATCTCGCTTTGTCCAGCACTTCTCCATTGTGCGAGTGTCTTTAACTTGCTCAGAAGTTAAAAGCGTTGCTGGTTAGATCAGTATTTGTTTCTCAGCCTCAGGTCAAAGAGCTTCCTTGGGTTGGAAGTGCACCCACAGATCCACGATGGAGGGGATTCCAGGACTTTGACCCAGCAACATGCTCCCAATTCAGGAGAAGAAGGTGGTGTTCCCATTTATCTGCTGCCCTTGTCCATTACGATGGAGGAGATTCGGGGTTTAGGAGGTACTGTTGGAGGAGCCTTGGCAAATTATAATCTAACTGCCTCTAACACCTCACCCGCCAGTATCCAGACTTCTGTAACCCAACCTTGGCGCTAAAACCCCTCATCTGTGGAAACATTCTGGTGAACCCCCCACTCATACCTTTACTGCAGTGAAGCAGGATTCAAACAGACTAAACTGTCACCTCATCGCATCACTGTGGTAGCCAACCCCATAACGCCTCAATGTCCACTGAGGACACATTGGCTCCAATCCTTCAGACAGACAGAAACACTCTCTGAACGGTTCCCACTGGTTATCAAGCTAAAGCTATATACTGACCTACACAGTCCAGGTAGGTGACTAGTGGGTGTCAAATTAACCTAGCTCAGCCTCTGTGGTGTATGAAGGAGATACAACACACCTCAACAGACAAGGAGAAATACTGCCACTCCCAAAAATCACCCAGTGGCTACCATTAGAAATTGCCCACCTTTATGCTATACATCTTCTCACGCTCTCTTCAAAAACAGATTTTTTGGGGGAACAGTAGGGAGGTGTTGGCAGGATTCCTGAGGTCGATTACTAGCTTGGTGAGTTCCACAGCCAACATAACCTGGTGTGGGTCTCCAACCTGGGGCTTCTGGCCCACAGATAGTAATGCTACTGCAGCACCACAAGACCACTCCAGAATAAATGACTGAGGCTGCACAGTTAACATCTAACAAATAACCAGGCTGGACGTGGTCACAGGCTCTGCAAATAAATACACTTAACCTCCAAGCGCTCCCCCTAGTTACCCTAATGCCCGCCAGAACTTTGAACTGATCCAAAACTCTGCTTTCTATATGGGTTCACAAAGGAGTCCGTTTGGATGCAAGTTGGAACACAATGCAGGCCAATTTAAAGGAGCCATTTGCACGTACAGGAAATGTTCATATGTCAGACATTTACAATCACACCCCGAATGGGATCTCATTCCTAAGTACCAGCGTTGCTAAGTCAGGGTCAGGCATTTATAACTCGGGGAGCCAGTGTTCTAATTCAGATCAGAAGTCACACAACACCAGGTTATAGTCCAACAAGCTTATTTGAAATCAAGCTTTCAGTGCGTTGCTCCTTCGTCACCGTGATTTCAAATAAACCTGTTGGACTGTAACCTGGTGTCACGTGACTTCTGACCTCGTCCAGCACCTCCACCTCCACATCATGGCCAATTCAAATCAAGTCCCATTCACCTATCGCCTGCACTGACTGATATTTAAACATCTCATCCCTGTTTTCAGGTCCCTCCCGGTCATGCCCCTCCCAATTCCTGATAACCTGCAGTCTCTTGGTTTTCCTCCACTTCTGGCCCTCTTGTACATTCCAGAGTTCCATCACTGCACCAACACCGGGCTCTGGAACGCTCAAAGGGCACTACACAAAATGCAAGCTGTTGCTCTCCAACTGGGAGAAATCTGGAGGAAGAGCCTGGCCCTATTGATGCAGACCACCAAAGGGCAGGAGAAGTTAAATGAAGTGGTAACGGTTAAGCAAAGCCAAAGCTTGTAAAATAAAGAACACTGTGCTGGTTTCACTTACAGAGTATTTTAATCTCGATAACAGAAGTGATGCTATCCCCTTTCAATTGAAGTTACTGTACAGCAAACATTCACAAACAGTTCGATTTTAATTTGTTCAAATACCAGCATTCACTAGCGTTTACACAACACGAGGCACTGGAAGCATAAGATCTTTATCACGTAAATTGGTTGTTTTCACATCATACACCATATGCAGTGGGACTCACCTCTTACTGCAATGGGAAGGGAAGAATTGGGACAAGTTGCACCCTTATCAATAACACTTGCAAGCTTGGTTTAAAATTAAATTAAGCATTCACTGCTTTGCCTTCCCCGCACTCTCTCAAATCTCTCCTACTACAGAGTCATGGAGATGTACAGCACAGAAACAAACCCTTTGGTCCCACTCGTCCATGCTGCCCAGATATCCTAATCTAGTCCCATTAGCCAGCACTTGGCCCATATCCCTCTAAACCCTTCCTATTCATATACCCATCCAGATGCCTTTTCAAATATTCTAATTGTACCAGCCTCCACCACTTCCTCTGGCAGCTCATTCCATACATGCACCATCCTGTGTGTGAAAAGGTTATCCCTTACATCCTTTATAAAAATCTTTCCCCCCACACCTTATTATGCCCTCTAGTATGTGACTCCCCCACCGTGAGAAGATGACCTTGGTTATTCACTCTTTATAAATCTCTATAAAGGTCACCCCTCTGGCTCCGACATTCCATGAGCCATATGATTCATTCACCTCTCCCTCCCAGTCAAACACTTCAATCCCCACATCTGCTGCAGAAGGAACTCTAGATTCCTATTACCTCGTGTGAGCAAAGAATATTTTTCAATTTCACTCTTAGACATGGTCTTGAAACTAAAGCAAATCTTAGCAGGACTTATACACTTAATGGTAAGGTCCTAGGGAGTGTTGCTGAACAAAGAGACCTTGGAGTGCAGGTTCATAGCTCCTTGAAAGTGGAGTCGCAGATAGATAGGATAGTGAAGAAGGCGTTTGGTATGCTTTCCTTTATTGGTCAGAGTATTGAGTACAGGAGTTGGGAGGTCATGTTGGAATATTGCGTGCAATTCTGGTCTCCTTCCTATCGGAAAGATGTTGCGAAACTTGAAAGGGTTCAGAAAAGATTTAAGGATGTGGCCTGGGTTGGAGGATCTGAGCTATAGGGAGAGGCTGAACAGGCTGGGGCTGTTTTCCCTGGAGCATCGGAGGCTGAGGGGTGAGCTTATAGAGGTTTACAAAATCATGAGGGGCGTGGATAGGGTAAACAGAAAGGTATTTTCCCTGGGGTCGGGGGGAGTCCACAACTCGAGGGCATAGGTTTAGGGTGAGAGGGGAAAGAGACCTAAGGGGCACCTTTTTCACACAAGAGGGTGGTGAATGGGTGGAATGAGCTGCCAGAGGAAGTGGTGGCAGGTGGTCACAGAAAGAGTCCCCGTCTTTCTTCGAAACATAGTTGTGCATGTTCTGAATTACTTCCTTGCCATTTTTGCATTAGTGACCATAACCTTTTTGCTTGGGTTTCCCAATCAACAACATCAAGAGCTGCAACACCCCTGAGAGCAATAGCAAGCCAATGGTTGCACAAAACTAACTGCAAGAGCCAGAATTGAAAACACTGCGCATCTGCTGCTTTACTGGGGATCAATCCAGAAAGTAGCAGGCAAGGCAAAGCAGATTTCAACATTGATATCCTGGCTAAGCTCAGTGCCAACAAGTTCAACTCTTCCCATTGCTTGCATATGTTCCACAAAGCACTAACAACTCTCTTCGACTTTGTTCAGGCCGCAGTGTCAGATGATGAGTGTTACAGGGTTTCTGAACACAGGAGGCACCATTAGCTGAACAACATCCTGTTCTTTAACTGCAACTTCTACCTCCTTGCCTAGATCACTGCAAATCGCACCTACCCTCAGTACACTGAGCTCAGGAACATGATGAAGTTTGTTGACGGGGGGGATGCAAGGATTAATGGCGGGATGTTCACCATCCCCTCCGGCAGCATCCATGCGATAGCAAGGAGTGCTACACTATCCGAGGCGCCTTTTATAAAAATATTACGGCTGCTGTCTCCAGTTGGGGGATGGGATTCAACAAACCCCATGGCATCGTTCACAAGAAGTTCCCCAGGGCAAATCCCACTTGGCTGCTAGCAGGAAAAGGAACCGGTGACTTTGTCATGAGCTTGTTGCAGTTCAGGAGCTTACTGCATGTAAACTGGCTGCCATACTCTCTCCACCACAAACTGGAGTTTCATTCTAAAATGTAAAGCTTAGTTATAAATTACTGCCGGACAATGAACTGTTTGACATAGATGCACAGCATAATGACGTACAGATGGAAGCAGACCCTTCGGTCTTACTCGTCAATGCCGACCAGATATCCTCAATTAATCCAGTCCCATTTGCCAGCACTTGGCTCATATCCCTGTAAACCCTCCCTAGTCATATATACATCCAGATGCCTCTTCAATGCTTTAATTGTACCAGCCTCCACCACTTCCTCTGGCAGCTCATTCCATACATGCAACTTTTTCATGCAGAGGGTGGTGCACCTTAGGACCCTTTTCAATCTTTCCCCTCTCACCTCAAACCTATGCCTCTCTAGTTTTGGAGTCCCCTACCCCGGGAAAAACACCTTGGCTATTCCCTGTATCCATTACCTTATTTTGTACGGTAGGGGTTTTGCAGGGGGTTTAACAGTGATGAAGAGGTGTCTGTCAATCACATGCTTCAGAAGTGGGAAGTCAGCAAGAGCTGAGGGATTGAGGCCAAGAGGAAACACAAACACCATCCAGAGTATGAATCAAGCTCATCTCTTTCAACACTGTAGTTATCCTTGTGATCATGTTCAATTAGGTGGATAAAACGTTCTCCGCCCCACACCCGCCGGTTTGTTTTCTGCATGAATCATCGCTGATGGACCCACTGCAAAGTGTGGTGAGGGCTGAAGAAACAGGATATAAAGTAGCGGTTTCCCCACAGCACAGGGCATGGTGATCGGCACAGGCTTGGAGGGCCGAAGGGCGCGTTGCTGTACTATACTTCTCTCATGTTCTTTTTGAAGAGGGGGAGAGCAAGAGAGGTCGAGAGTTCAGGCCAGGTGTGACGCAGAGCAGAGAGAACGCCACTGGCCTCAGGTTCGATAGCCTGAATGTTGGCTGATCAAACCAAGGACTGGTGATACTGCCCGTTCCCTTTCCACCTTTCCTTGCAATCTCCTCCATCCCTCAGTACTCCTCCAGTTCCAGCCTACTGCATGAAACTTCTGGTCACCCTGCCCCAATACTGCAAGCTGCTCAGAGTCAAATTCAGTTGGGTGATGGTCCTGTGAAGCCCAATGGGATGCTCCACTGTCTTGGAAGTGCTATATTAATGCAAAGTTATCTTTATAGATGAGGTGTTACCATTCACCTCAGTAACCCTAAGCTGTCCTTGGGAGAAAGGTCTGTTGTTCAATGTCCTGCAGCCTGGGAGTTGGGCGATACCAGAATTACCCAACTCTGATTCTGCCCTCACTATCAGTTGGGGACTGGCCTAATGTTGAGAGAGAGAGAGAGAGAGACTTGGCTAAACACATACAAGGTACACCTAGTTACTTCACAGGCCCCACGACACCTGGGAAGGTGAACAGCACATGAGCCTTTATTATTGTTGAGAATATGTACTAAAGGACCATCTGGGAAAACTGCTGGAAGATAGAGTTATTGTGACCCTTTCATGGTGGGAAAGCGGTCTCCCATGTCATTAATTGAAAATGAAACCACTGTGTTCTGTGGAATACCTGCTGTTTACTGGAATTCAAGTGACCTTGGAGAAACAGCTAAGCAAAGCTTTCAAGGAGATAAGAGATCAAGTTGATTGACTTAATTATTGAAAAAACCTGGTTTTGAGAGCCCTCGGGGCCCCAATGCTAATAGTTGCCTAGCAACTTTCTCTAAACATAAGACTTCTGTCCTAGAGTAATCCTGGATCTACGATACATTCTCATGAAATCCGTTCCTCAGTTGGAGTCCCTGGAAATTTGATATCATTTCCAAACACCAGTATTTCTGTCCACCTGGTAAAATCTGATGTGGTGGACTGAAACCAATCCCCAACAACCAGAGTCCAAGTGTGCATGTCTGCGTGTTGGGAGGGTGTTAACACGTGTCTGGGGGATGTGTGTGTGCACAGGTCTGGGGGATGTCTGCGTGTTGGGGGGAGATGTTTGTGTGTGCCTGCGGGTGTGCACGTGTCTGCGTGTTGGGGGTGTTTGTGTGTGTCTGGGGTGTTTGTGTGTGTCTGGGGGAGTGTGTGGGCCTGTGTCTGTGTGTTGGGGGGTGTTTGGGTGTGCGTGTGTCTGTGTGTTGGTGTTTGCATGTGTCAGGGGGTATGAGTGTGTCGGGGGTGTGCATGTGTCTGCATGTTGGGGGGGTGTTTGCTTCTGCCTGTGTGTCAGGGGGTGTGCGCGCCTGGGGGTGTGCGTGTGTGTGTTGGGGGGGGGGGGATGTTTGCATGTTGGGTGTGGGTGTCTGCATGTTGGGTGTGTGCACTTGTATCTGCAGGTATGTCTGCATGTTGGGGGAGTGTTTGCCTGTGTGCGTGCGCCTGGGGGTATGCATGTCTGCGTGTTGGGGGATGTTTGCATGTTGGGTATGTGCGTCTGCGCGTGTGTGTGCGTGGTGGGGAGTGTGCATGTCTGTGTGTTGGGGGGGGGGGGGGGGTGTTTGCATGCCTGCATGTGGAGTGGGAGTGTGTCTGTGACTGCGTCTATGATGGGAGAAGTTGGGGGTTGGGGGGGGGGGGGGGGGGTAGAAAGAGTTTGGTTTGTGTGGGGTGGGTGGGCGTCTGCACATGCATGGGGTGATGAATGCTTCCTGTTATTGAGATGGGTTCTGAGGAAGGGTCACTGGACGTGAAACGTTAGTTCTGCTTTCTCTCCAAACGTGCTGCCTGACCTGCATGAACGCATTGAATACATGGCTCTTTTTGGAAAATGTTAAAGGAAAGATCATGCCATTCAAACCTCACGTTTCACATTGCCAGTGTGTCCCAGAGCATTGAACAGCTAATTAACAGTAACCAGAGAAGGACAAAATAATAAATATTAGCGAGGGCAGTGTGATAACTCATGTTTAAGATGGAGTCCTGGGTCTAATACATGGACTCGAGCGCACAGAGGGCATCTTGGTTTTAACTTGCATTCAAAAGCCAGTGCAACGCTGTCAGTACAGCCTTGATTGAAAGCGACCACATACTGGACAATGGATTCAGAAAGCTGTCAAGATTAGAGTGGTGCTGGGAAAGCACAGCAGGTCAGGCAGCATCTGAGGAGCAGGAAAATTCGACATTTCGGGCAAAAGCCCTTCATCAGGAATGAGGCTGGGATTCAGAAGGCTAACAGTCTGAGTTAGTCACCCAAACATAGCCAAAGAGACAGGAGCATCACAACGTACTGACTGACACGACCCTCTCCCCAGTCCCAGTACAGGATCTCTTCCTCTGCAATTGTCTTAAATCGGGTAAACATTCCGCACAAAGACACACAGAAGATAGAGCAGGCTGCAACACATCAGTTGTGCGTGCTACAACTTTAATCTTAACAGTGACAGATCTCTCCTGACTTTTATTTCCAAAAAAAAACCCATGCCATGTGTTAGTGGTCAAGACGACTGCACTACATTCTGCGTCTACCAATTTTCCAACAAAAAAATAAATAAACAGGCGGCAAAACAATTCCATTGCATAATCGAGTTGGGCCTTGATGGCCAAGACTTGTCTGTTCCTAGATGTGATTTGGCATCCTGTAAGCTGTAATTACTGATCCCATAAAGATTGATGTTATTCACCAGTTCCCCTCATGCACTGATGTGTTTTTAACTCCCCACCTTCACTTCCCGGAGTTGGAGGGTGAGGGTAGGCAGGAGGACACTGATTCACAGAAAGGTACAGCCACCCAGCAATGACGACTTGGCAGGGGTGCGTTGGTACATCAGGGACGGGAGGTCACGAGGAGGTCACAGCCTGGCACGCCGTGCGTCACTCAGAACCACAAGTCTACCAACGACTGCGGCGTGGACAGTCGGCAGAGGGGGAAATCCTGCGCGTTCCACCCTGGAGATCGGAAAACCAAAAACGCAGAGGGAGGGAGGGGTGCAGTGTGAGCTCAGCCAACAGCACTTTCCTCTAATTACATTCGGACTGCCGCTCAGCGCACACAAGCTCAGCCCTTCCGCTGCCTCAGGAGAGAGGCAGGAGCTTGCGTCACCGTGCGATTCCGCAAATCCCAAACATTGGGGGGGGTGGGGGGGGCAGCACGAGAGAATGTTTGGTGGAATTCAGCTGCCTGGTAAGCTGATTTCAAACAAGCCACTTCACAACAGCTGAAAAACAGAGCTGCATAATGACTTCGCCCACCATCACCACCACCCCCCCACCCCTCCTCCTCCAGAAAAACAATTTCACTTCGCAATTTTAAAGTTATGTCAAGTTTGAAACATATGGTACAAGTCTCGTCCATATGGTTGCGTGGAACGTCTTTGTGCAAACACTCACAGTAAACATGACACAGCTCTACCCCAGTGCAGTTAAAGGCACCTTCTACTGCTCAGCATTCTGTACTATCCTCTCGAGCAGCCGACATTTTTTTCAGAAACTGTGACAGCATCCCAGGGAGTCAACTTCAGGAGATTGTCCTGAAGGATCCAAAGGCTCACCGTTTTCCTGGTAGTGGTCAGGACCAGAAGCCCTGGCCCACATTCACACCTTCACATCCTGCCCGTCCTGAAGAATCCAGTTTCAATCCGGCAACTCAGCACTAGGCAGGCGACAGCCTAATAATCCACGGACCCTCTCACATCTGTGCCACTCAAACAGACCGAGATGTTTTTGAAGAGGTGAAAGACGCGCGGAGCCATTACTGCTGGGCCTGAAATAAAGAAGGGCCATCTTCCTTCCTTGTCGTCCCCCGGTTGGAAAGCAATTTGGCCCAAAAGGCGCTACGCAAATGCAAGTCTGCCTTTATCGAGGGGGCGGCAGAAGAGGTTACTTGCCTCCAGCTAATGTTTTCCTCCAACTCAAATGGATTGAGGCTCATTCATACGGCATACAGTTAAAAATTCCAAACCTCGGTGACAGAATCAGGTGAGAGATGGCTCTCTCAGTCGCGGGAAGTTTAACTCAAGTCACTGTTGCTTTCAGCTGCCATGGATTGTTTAAAAAAGAGAGTCCAGGTCAGTCCACACAACAGGTTCACTCTCTCCACTGTCACACCCAGAGTTGCAGCAGGGCGTACTGTCCACACGATGTACTGCAGCTAACTGTCTGAAATTTCAATCAAGAGAAACGACCTGGGTGGAGCTAAGGACTAACAAGGGGCAGAAACACAAGTGGTTGTTATCTGTAAGCCTCTGAACATCAGTGGCAAGGTAGGGGAAGGGATTCAGCAGGAAACTAGCACCGCATATAACAAGGCTGCCGCAGTGATGGTGAGTGACATCAGTCTACAATACAGACTGGAAAACCACATCAGTAATAATACCATAGTAGGCAGATTCCTGGAGTGCATACAAGATGGTTTTCTAGGCCAGGACATTGAGGAACCAACTGGGGAACAGGATGCCACTAATACAGTATTTTAGGTATTTTCACAACAACCTGTTCGGTAACGGTATTTCATACCTCTGGAACTCAGGCCTCCTGGCTCAGAGGGAGGGGCACCACCACTGCATCACAAGACAGCTCATAGTTGGTAGATTTTACGATAGGCATTGGGGTGGGTCTAGAGGAAGGTAAAATTGCAGTGGGGGGGGGGAATGAGAGGGGCAGATTGGGAGGGAGCTGGGGTGGAGAGAGAGGGGCCAGGGTGAGGACAAAGCAGATCGGAGGTGAGGGGGACCGAGGGCAGACAAGGGGAATTGGGAGGTTGGGTGGGGAAGGGTGGGGCAGTATTTGGGAAGCAGGGTGGACAAGGGGTGGAGGAGAAGGGGCACTGTTGAGTGGGTAGAGGAGGAAGGGGGAGCAGACAAGAGAAGGAGGGGGGGGGGCATGAGTCATACAGTACAGAAACAGATCCTTCAGTTTAACACGTCCGCCCCAATCAGGAATCCTAATCTGACCTACTCCCATTTGCCAGCGTTTGGCCCAATTCCCTTTAAACCCTTTCATGGTTGAACCTTCTTGAAAAACTCTGATAAATGTGTCAGACCTGACTTTGCTTGATTAGATTATGACTTTCGAAATGTTACTAGTGCTCATTAATAATCGATTCCAGTAGGTTTAATTGCCCTATAGTTATAGTTTTTTGGCTTTGGATTAAGAATGTCACATTGCGGTTTGATTAAATCCGATGCAGCCAATCTCAGTAGCTGTGTCTTTTAGGTCCCAAAGATGCAAGACATCAAGGTTCAGGGACCGTATCTGCCGTTAGCCCCATTAGATTGTCTAACACTCCTTTAGGTAGAGGGAGAAATTAAGTGCCATTTCCTGTGTTCTATAATGGGATGTTTAAAGTACCTTCCACCATTAACACTGATGCAAAATGTCTGTTTAACACCTCTGCCACTTTCTTGTTTCCCATTTTAGGGGCGGCACGGTGGCTCAGTGGTTAGCACTGCTGCCTCACAACACCAGGGTCCCATGTTCGATCCCAGCCTCAGGCGACTGTCTTGTGTGGAGTTGGCACATTCTCGCCGTGTCTGCGTGGGTTTCCTCCGGGTGCTCCGGTTTCCTCCCACAGTCGCAAAGCTGTGCTGGCCAGGTGAATTGGCCATGCTGAATTGCCACAGTGTTAGGCACATTAGTCAGAGTGAAATGGGTCTGGGTGGGTTACTCTTCGGAGGGTCGGTGTGGACTGGTTGGGCTGAAGGGCCTGTTTCCACACTGTAATCATAACTGCCTCCACAGATCCATTTTGTAAGAGGCTTATGTTCATTTTGTCCTCCCAGTTCCTTTTTTTTAAAATATTCTTAAAGAAGCTCTTACTGACAGTTTCTATTTTTCTTGTTAGTTTGCCCTCATAGGTTATTTTCTCTCTCTTTACATTTTAAGTCCTCCTTTGTTGAATTCTGAATTGATCCCAGCCTTCAGGGCTATCACTGACTTTTGCCTCCTTTATATGCTTTCGCTTTCAACTAATACCCTCCTTAACTTCTTTGGTTAGCCACGGTAGTGGTAGCAGAGAGCCTGGGCATGGACGATTAACCAGTCACATGCACCCTGTCGCCTCTCCCCCCCCCCCCCCGCCACTCCCCAGAAACCTGCCCACAAAGCAGGGAGAAAGGCTACCTCCACCCCCTCCCCTCAGCCTCCAGTGCAGTGAGGGAGGGAGAGTAAAATGAGTCCCCATTCCCCTGGAGAGGAGGAAATGGGAGCACAGGGGTTTACAGACAGAATGGCTGGGGCTGGGAAACAAGCCTAAATGCCATCAGTCTGCTGTGGGCTCAAAGCCAGGACCTGGAGAGATGAACCTGTGTCACTTGCTGTCGATCAGAAACTGGAACCCATCAGCGGGCACGCTGCAGTTCATTATTGTGTCCACTAGAAACCAAGTGCTGAGGAATCATCGGCATAGATGGTTGGCTGGGCTGGAGGGGCCGAAAGGTCTGTTTCCACGCTGTATGACTCTAACTCGTACTGAGATTTCCTTGTTGGTGCAAAGAACAAATCAGATGGAGAAGCTAATGAGACTGAGTACATGGTTGAAACAGTCCATTTTCTACATAGATCACAGTAACACCACACTTTAAAAGAGCAGCATTACAGCACCCTGTATGTCTGCAACCTTTAGATCAGATTCCCTACCGTGTGGAAACAGGCCCTTCGGCCCAACAAGTCCACACTGATTGTCCAAACGGTAACCCACCCAGACCCATTTCCCTCTGACTAATGCACCTAACACTATGGGCAATTTAGCATGGCCAATTCACCTGACCTGCACATCTTTGGACTGTGGGAGGAAACCGGAGCACCCGGAGGAAACACAGACACGGGGAGAATGTGCAAACTCCACACAAGACAGTCGCCTGAGGCTGGGATCGAACATGGGACCCTGGTGCTGTGAGGCAGCAGTGCTAACCACTGAACCACTGTGCTGCCCTCTAAGTTGGACAGGAGAGAGCAGACCCTGTTACTATGTTTAATTTTTTTTGTTTATTGCAAAACATCCAACCTCTGCCTTCTCAGGGAAGCTGACGTTACCAGCACACCTTTGACAGCTAGACATTTAAAAACTAGCCCCTAGTGCCCAGCCAACATTTTAAAGAACTAATTCATGCAACACTACTAATTGCTGAAAATGGAGACATTTTCCTGAAGAAGTTTCTCACCTTAAAGCCATCAGGGCAAATGCAAATGCCTACTTTCCAACTCTCAGAACAACTGGCACTGCAGAAACTCAGGTGCTGATTAGCTCAGCTTTCTTGTCAGTCAGTCAGAGTCATACAGCAGGGAAACAGACCCTTCGGTCCAACCAGTCCATGCCGACCCTAATCCTAAACTAAACTAGTCCCACCTGCCTGCTCCTGGCCCATATCCTTCCAAACCTTTGCTGTTCAGCTATTAATCCAGGGCTAGTTTCTTGTCCGCCTGTCCAATGTAATGTTTGTTGCAGTCCTTGCAGGGTACATGAACACCAACTCACCACCAAAAGACATGGCTCACCATCACTCATATCCTTATACTCAGGTGATGAGGCACCCCAGTTCAACTAGGATCCTGGGACAAGCCAAACAGAGACACACACAGGAATTCCCAGAGGTCTGGCATTCATTGTAGAACTCCATCTACAAACACATCAATTTGGACCCCATTTACCAATCTCTCAGAAAGAGAACCGGAAATATCACCCACCATAACAAACCATGACACAGAAACAGAAAGCTGGACAGAACACCAGCACTTCACCGGAGGCTCACGTTACCGAGCACGTCTGAGAGCAAACCTTCCAGCGCAGCGAGCAAACTTACAACCTGAGCTACAAATCTTCTCCAAAATCACTCACATCTCCCCCCACCACCAGCCCGCTCCCAGCTATAGCAGAGCTCCTTCCGAGCAAACAGCCAGCTGCAGTGAAACCTCAGCACAACAGAGGCAACCTCTGACAAGCGTTCTCCGATCCCAAACCTGACTCTGTTACTCTCTTCACAGATGCCACCAGAACTGAGGAGCGTTTCCAGCATTCTGTTTTTACTTGAGAATTCTAAACTAAAATCGTGGTCGCAAGAGGCAGGCGGCGGACTTTGGGAAGAGCTTTTGACAGCAACCCCTTTGGACAGTGAAGACTGAACAGGATGAGGCCAGTCCACTCTGAATGTCTGCTCCGACATTCAATCAGTTCATGGCTGATCAACTCCACAATCCTGCTATTCCCATTCCCAGGGAAAACAGAACAACCAGAAACATAAGCCACCGTAAATTGTCCTACAGGTGCAATGCAAATGTGGACAGCAGCTATCCCCCCAACACAATGCGGTACCCACAGAAGTATAACCCTGACCTTCCTGTAGCTGGTCTTTTTAACCCAGTGTCCTGCCGACATGCCCCATGTGTCTGTGCTCAGCATGCTGTGGTGTTCCAGTGAATCCCACCACAAACTAGAGGATAAACACCTCATCTTCAGGCCAGGCACTTTACAAATTGCTGGACGTAATATTGAGTTCAGCACCTTCAGGCCGTGAACCCTCTCCCTTCCCTTCTCTTTTAGCTTCACTGATTGTAGTCTCTGTCACCGTGTCCTCTCTCCCTCCACCCGGGGGACTCTCTCTTCATTACAGGCTGGCAGTTAGACACACCACTGTTCTGCCATTCTCACATCCCGATCACTTAGTCTGCACCATCAACACCCATTCTCCACCTGCATTCCAACCTCCCTCCAACTGTTGGATAAATGCTGCACCCCCCCCACCCCCAACCCCACACACTTCACATCAGCCCTGGTGAAGAGTCATCTGGACTCGAAACGTTAGCTCGCTCTCTCTCCGTGGATGCTGCCTGACCCGCTGCGATCTGCACCACGTTTTGTTTTCAGTACAATATTAGCTGATCCCTACGACCCACTTGTGCGAAAAGAGGCATCGAGCAGTTTAATGACAGGTACGATTAGAATTTGCAACGTTAGCCTCAGCTGTGCCATAGGTCAACACAATTCAGACAGTTCCCTCAGGTCCACAGGATTAATTGATGTAAATAGCCTCTCACAAAACAGTTAGAAGCTAATTGTTGGATTGCATTGCTACTTATAAATCTTTTGAGAGTCAGAAAAACCATAAAGTGACCTTTCTTTCTTTGTATTTGACACAAGAAATACAGAAGTGAGCCTTAGGCATAGTGGCACTGTTCCGTCAGACCCAATCATAGCAGGTTCCAGACAAGGCCAGCAAGTGGCACCTTGTAGGCTGCTCGGATCCAAACTAAAGGGGCACTGACCACCAAACAAGTGTTATCAAAGTTAGAATGGCTGGGTCAATGCCAGGCACCCACAGCAGGATCAGCTCAGAGACAGTGGAGCTGTCTGGGTCCCCAAACCTTCATGGTGGGGGGGGGGGGGGGGGGGGGGTGAGGGGGGAGGGGTGCAGCCTCTGGCCCAGTTAGAGGCAGATCCAAACCCAAACAGGCAGGAAACGACAGCCCAGTGGTATTATCGTTGGACTACTACTCCGGAGACCCAGCTACTGGGGAGAATACGATCAAACCCCGCCACAGCAGATGGAAATCTGGAATCGGGAGTCGAATGATGACCTATGAACCCATTGCCAACTATCGGAAAAAACCCACCTGGTTCGTGAATGTCCTTCAGGGAAGGAAACTGCCTGACCTGGCCCACATGTGATTCCAGACCCACAGATTGTGATTGGCTTTTAACTGGGTAATTAGGGATGGGCAATAAATGCTGGTGTGGCCAGCGACACCGATGTCCCGTGAATGAATAGAATAACCATATCATCCCTCTTTCCTTGTGAGCAGACCATAGGGATCAACGAGTAAATGTAGAGTAATGGGGAATGGGTCTGGGTGGATTATTCTGCAGAGGATCTGTGTGGACTTGCTGGGCCAAAAGGCCTGTTTCCACACCGCGGGGGGTTCTATGATAAAGTACTGGAAGTACAGCTGCCCTCCGCATTATAACGGGTCTTTAGAGGTAATTGAGATGGAAAAAGCAGAAGAGGGGTTTTTGTTTTGCATTTTGCTAACTCAAGAATGTCAAATCTCAAACTCTCAAACAAATCAGTACTGCTGGGAAAAGTAGGTGCAGACTGATTCCCGAGGTTCGTTTCCAGGGCTGCTGCACTGCCGCAGGAACCATCTCCGGTGAGACGTTAAACAGAGGCTCCATCTGCCCACTCTACTCAATCAGAAAGATCCCATGGCACTACTGCCACCAATAGATGGTGTAGTGCTTCGTGCCCCGTGAGCGGGTATCCCATGCTGACTGACTGAAAACGACCTAACACCACAAACGTCAGCTGTGGAAAAGCCAAACTCTGACATAAAATAGAAACACAGCCTCATGGGAATAAAACACTTGGCTCTAAATGTTGCAAGTGAAGTTCAGCTGAAGTCGATTGGTGGAAAATCCCCACATGACCGCCCCTTTCCCAAAGAGTATCACAGCCTTTCAAAACTCACTACCTTATTTCCAGCTTGTTTTTTTAAGTCATGTTTTGGCAACAAGTGAGCTTAAACTTGTTGAATTAAAAGTAACTGCTCCGTTATAGATGGCCATCTTTCCCAGTAACTCCCGTGAACAGTAAACACATTAAAACAATTAGCAGAGAGAAAAGCCGACTACGCACTATGGAAACAATTCCACTAACGCTAAAGTGTGGAACCTTGCACGTGCACACGGTCGGCACTATACAGTTCCTGCTGGAACACCACACTCCGCCGCACGGAGAGCGAGAGCAAGAGATAAACGAGCGCAAGAAACAGAGAGTGAGGGCGAGGGGGGGATGGAGGGTGAGCGAGACAGAGAGAGAGAGAGAGAAAACACCAGAGAGGCAGGCATGAAAGCAGAGCGACCGCTAGAGACACAAAAAACACCAGGGGGACAGAGAGGGGGACACCGAGAGAGAGAGACAGAGGCAGAGAGAGAGAGACAGACAGAGGCAGGCAGAGAGAGAGAGAGACAGAGAGAGAGAGAGAGAGAGAGAGGAAACAGAAAGATGAGAGAGAGGGAGAAGGGGAAAGACGAGAGAGAGAACGAGAGAGGGAGAAGGGGAAAGATGAGGGAGTGAGGGAGAAAGGGAAAGACGAGAGGGAGAGAAAGAGGGAAAGACGAGCGAGGGAGAAGGGGAAAGGAGAGAGAGAGAGAGGTGGAAAGATGAGAGAGACTGAAGGGGAAAGACAAGAAAGTGAGAAAGACAGAGGGGGGTGGGGGAGGGAGAAGAGAAATTATGAGAGAGTGTGGAGGGGAGAAGTGGAAAGACGAGAGAGAGAGGGGGAGGGAGAAGGGGAAAGTCGAGAGAGAAGGGGGGGGGAAGGCAGAAGAGGAAAGACAAGAGAGAGAAGGGGAGGAGGGAGGAGAAGGGGAAAGACGAGAGGGGGGGGGAAGGCAGAAGAGGAAAGACAAGAGAGAGAAGGGGGGGGAAGGCAGAAGAGGAAAGACAAGAGAGAGAAGGGAGGGAGGGAGGAGAAGGGGAAAGACGGAGGGGGAGGGAGGGAGAAGGGGAAAGACGAGAGGGAGGGAGGGAGAAGGGGAAAGACGAGAGGGAGGGAGGGAGAAGGGGAAAGACGAGAGGGAGGGAGGGAGAAGGGGAAAGACGAGAGGGAGGGAGGGAGAAGGGGAAAGACGAGAGGGAGGGAGGGAGAAGGGGAAAGACGAGAGGGAGGGAGGGAGAAGGGGAAAGACGAGAGGGAGGGAGGGAGAAGGGGAAAGACGAGAGGGAGGGAGGGAGAAGGGGAAAGACGAGAGGGAGGGAGGGAGGGGGAAAGACGAGAGGGAGGGAGGGAGGGAGGGGAAAGACGAGAGGGAGGGAGGGAGGGGAAAGTCGGGAGGGAGGGAGGGAGGGAGGGGAAAGACGGGAGGGAGGGAGGGAGGGAGGGAGGGAGAAGGGGAAAGACGAGAGGGAGGGAGGGAGGGAGGGAGAAGGGGAAAGACAAGAGGGAGGGAGGGAGGGAGGGAGAAGGGGAAAGACGAGAGAGAGGGAGGGAGGGAGAAGGGGAAAGAGAGGGAGGGAGGGAGAGGCAAGAAGATGGGAAAACATGAGAGAGGAAGAAGGGGAAAGTCGAGAGAGAGAGGGGGAGAAAGGGAAGGATGGGGGGGGGGAAGAAGGATAAAACACGAGAGAGGGGGAAAGATGACAGAGAGAGAACAAGAGAGGGGGAAGAAAGGGAAAGATGACAGAGTGAGAGAGAGAGACAGAGAGAGAGGGGGGGGGAAGAGAGAGAGGAGGGGGGGGGAAGAGAGAGAGAGATGGGGGGGGAAGAGAGAGAGAGATGGGGGGGGAGAGAGAGAGAGAGATGGGGGGGGAAGAGAGAGAGAGATGGGGGGGGAAGAGAGAGAGAGATGGGGGGGGAAGAGAGAGAGAGATGGGGGGGAAGAGAGAGAGAGGGGGGGGAAGAGAGAGAGAGGGGGGGGAAGAGAGAGAGAGGGGGGGGAAGAGAGAGAGAGGGGGGGGAAGAGAGAGAGAGGGGGGGGAAGAGAGAGAGAGGGGGGGGAAGAGAGAGAGAGGGGGGGAAGAGAGAGAGAGGGGGGGAAGAGAGAGAGAGGGGGGGGAAGAGAGAGAGAGGGGGGGGAAGAGAGAGAGAGGGGGGGGAAGAGAGAGAGAGGGGGGGGAAAGAGAGAGAGAGGGGGGGAAGAGAGAGAGAGGGGGGGGAAGAGAGAGAGAGGGGGGGAAGAGAGAGAGGGGGGGGGAGGAGAGAGAGGGGGGGAAGAGAGAGAGAGGGGGGGAAGAGAGAGAGAGGGGGGGAAGAGAGAGAGAGGGGGGGGAAGAGAGAGAGGGGGGGAGAGAGAGAGGGGGGGAAGAGAGAGAGAGGGGGGGAAGAGAGAGAGAGGGGGGGAAGAGAGAGAGAGGGGGGGGAAGAGAGAGAGAGGGGGGGGAAGAGAGAGAGAGGGGGGGAAGAGAGAGAGAGGGGGGGGAAGAGAGAGAGAGGGGGGGGAAGAGAGAGAGAGGGGGGGAAGAGAGAGAGAGGGGGGGAAGAGAGAGAGGGGGGGGAAGAGAGAGAGAGGGGGGGAGGAGAGAGGAAGAGAGAGGGGGGGAAAGAGAGAGAGAGGGGGGGAAGAGGAGAGAGGGGGGGAAGAGAGAGGAGGGGGGGGAAGAGAGAGAGAGGGGGGGGAAGAGAGAGAGGGGGGGGGAAGAGAGAGAGAGGGGGGGGAAGAGAGAGAGAGGGGGGGGAAGAGAGAGAGAGGGGGGGGAAGAGAGAGAGAGGGGGGGGAAGAGAGAGAGAGGGGGGGGAAGAGAGAGAGAGGGGGGGGAAGAGAGAGAGAGGGGGGGGAAGAGGAGAGAGGGGGGGAAGAGAGAGAGAGGGGGGGGAAGAGAGAGAGGGGGGGAGAGGAGAGGGGGGGAAGAGAGAGAGGGGGGGGAAGAGAGAGAGAGGGGGGGAAGAGAGAGAGAGGGGGGGAAGAGAGAGAGAGGGGGGGGAAGAGAGAGAGAGGGGGGGGAAGAGAGAGAGAGGGGGGGGAAGAGAGGAGAGGGGGGGGAGAGAGAGAGTGGGGGGAGAGAGAGAGAGGGGGGGGAAGAGAGAGAGGGGGGGGGGAAGAGAGAGAGAGGGGGGGGAAGAGAGAGAGAGGGGGGGGGAAGAGAGAGAGGGGGGGGGAAGAGAGAGAGGGGGGGGGAAGAGGAGAGAGGGGGGGGAAGAGAGAGAGAGGGGGGGAAGTGAGAGAGGGGGGGGAAGGAGAGAGAGGGGGGGGAGAGAGAGAGAGGGGGGGGAGAGAGAGAGTGGGGGGGAAGAGAGAGAGGGGGGGGGGAAGAAGAGAGAGGGGGGGGAAGAGAGAGAGGGGGGGGGAAGAGAGAGAGGGGGGGGGAAGAGTGAGTGAGGGGGGGGAGAGAGAGAGAGGGGGGGGAAGAGAGAGAGAGGGGGGGGAAGAGAGAGAGGGGGGGGAAGAGAGAGAGGGGGGGGGAAGAGAGAGAGGGGGGGGAAGAGAGAGAGGGGGGGGGAAGTGTGAGAGGGGGGGAAGAGAGAGGAGGGGGGGGGAAGAGAGAGAGGGGGGGGGAAGAGAGGGGGGGAGGGAAGAGAGAGGGGGGGAAGGGGGGAAGAGAGAGAGGGGGGGAAGGGGGGAAGAGAGAGAGGGGGGGAAGGGGGAAGAGAGAGAGGGGGGGAAGGGGGAAGAGAGAGAGGGGGGGAAGGGGGGAGAGAGAGAGGGGGGGAAGGGGGGAAGAGAGAGAGGGGGGGAAGGGGGGAAGAGAGAGAGGGGGGAAGGGGGGAAGAGAGAGAGGGGGGAGGGGGGGAGAGAGAGAGGGGGGAGGG
Source organism: Chiloscyllium punctatum (assembly GCF_047496795.1). NCBI lineage: Eukaryota > Metazoa > Chordata > Chondrichthyes > Orectolobiformes > Hemiscylliidae > Chiloscyllium > Chiloscyllium punctatum. The sequence goes on along the minus strand of NC_092771.1, from coordinate 8,949,755 downwards.
GGGAAGAGAGAGGGGGGGGAGTGGGGAAGAGAGAGAGGGGGGGAGAGGGGAAGAGAGAGAGGGGGGGAGAGGGGGTGAGAGAGAGGGGGGAGAGGGGGTGAGAGAGAGGGGGGGAGAGGGGGGTGAGAGAGGGGGGGAGGGGGGGTGTGTGTGTGGGGGGGAGGGGGGGAGTGAGAGGGTGGGGTGGGGGGGTGAGTGTGTGGGGGGGAGGGGGGGTGTGAGAGAGGGGGGGTGGGGGGGAGTGAGTGAGGGGGGGAGGGGGGGAGGGGGGGAGGGGTGGGGGGTGAGGGGGGAGGGGGGAGAGAGAGAGGGGGGGAAGTGGTGGGGGGGGGGAGAGGTGGGGGGGGGAAGGGTGGGGGGGGGAGAGGTGGGGGGGGGAGTGGTGGGGGGGGAAGAGGTGGGGGGGGGTGAGGTGGGGGGGGGAGTGGTGGGGGGGGGGAAGAGGTGGGGGGGGGGAGTGGTGGGGGGGGAAGAGGTGGGGGGGGGGAAGTGGTGGGGGGGGGAAGGGTGGGGGGGGGAGAGGTGGGGGGGGGAAGAGGTGGGGGGGGGGAGGTGGGGGGGGGGTGGTGGGGGGGGGAAGTGGTGGGGGGGGGAGGGTGGGGGGGGAAGGGTGGGGGGGGGAGTGGTGGGGGGGGGGAGGTGGGGGGGGGAAGAGGTGGGGGGGGGGGTGGTGGGGGGGGGGGGGGGTGGGGGGGGGGGTGGTGGGGGGGGGGGGGGTTGGGGGGGGGGGGAGTGGTGGGGGGGGGGGGGTGGTGGGGGGGGGGGAAGAGGTGGGGGGGGGGGGAAGGGTGGGGGGGGGAGTGGTGGGGGGGGGAAGAGGGGGGGGGGGGAAGTGGTGGGGGGGGGGAGTGTGGGGGGGGGGAGAGGTGGGGGGGGGAAGAGGTGGGGGGGGAAGAGGTGGGGGGGGAAGAGGTGGGGGGGGGAAGAGGTGGGGGGGGAGAGGTGGGGGGGGGAAGTGGTGGGGGGGGGAAGAGGTGGGGGGGGGGAGAGGTGGGGGGGGGGGAAGGGTGGGGGGGGGGGGGGAAGGGTGGGGGGGGGGGGGAAGAGGTGGGGGGGGGGGGGGGAAGAGGTGGGGGGGGGAAGAGGTGGGGGGGGGAGAGGTGGGGGGGGGGAAGAGGTGGGGGGGGGGGAAGAGGTGGGGGGGGGGGAAGAGGTGGGGGGTGGGGGAAGAGGTGGGGGGGGGGAAGAGGTGGGGGGGGGGGAAAGAGGTGGGGGGGGGGAAGAGGTGGGGGGGGGAAAAGGTACAGAGGAAGAAGGAGAAGGGGAAGCAGAGAGAGAGGGACGGAGAAAGGAAAAGATGGGGGGGGGGGGGAGGAGAAAGATGAGTGAGAGGGAGGGGAAAGCAGGGAGAGGAAGAGAGAGAGAGAAGAGGAAAGACGAGAGAGCGAGAGAAGAGGAAAGACGAGAGAGCGAGAGAAGGGGAAAGACGAGAGGGAGGGCAGGAAGGAGAGGGGCAGAGGAAGAAGGGGAAGGGAAAGATGGGGATGGGAAGGAGAAAGATGAGTGAGGGGGAGGGGAAACTAGGGAGAGGAAGAGAGGGAGGGACAAGGGGAAAAGACGAGAGGGAGGGACAAGGGGAAAAGACGAGAGGGAGGGACAAGGGGAAAACGAGAGGGAGGGACAAGGGGAAAAGACGAGAGGGAGGGACAAGGGGAAAAGACGAGAGGGAGGGACAAGGGGAAAAGACGAGAGGGAGGGACAAGGGGAAAAGACGAGAGGGAGGGACAAGGGGAAAAGACGAGAGGGAGGGACAAGGGGAAAAGACGAGAGGGAGGGACAAGGGAAAAGACGAGAGGGAGGGACAAGGGGAAAAGACGAGAGGGAGGGACAAGGGGAAAAGACGAGAGGAAGGGACAAGGGGAAAAGACGAGAGGGAGGGACAAGGGGAAAAGACGAGAGGGAGGGACAAGGGGAAAAGACGAGAGGGAGGGACAAGGGGAAAAGACGAGAGGGAGGGACAAGGGGAAAAGACGAGAGGGAGGGACAAGGGGAAAAGACGAGAGGGAGGGACAAGGGGAAAAGACGAGAGGGAGGGACAAGGGGAAAAGACGAGAGGGAGGGACAAGGGGAAAAGACGAGAGGGAGGGGACAAGGGGAAAAGACGAGAGGGGGAGGGACAAGGGGAAAAGACGAGAGGGAGGGACAAGGGGAAAAGACGAGAGGGAGGGACAAGGGGAAAAGACGAGGGGAGGGACAAGGGGAAAAGACGAGAGGGAGGGACAAGGGGAAAAGACGAGAGGGAGGGACAAGGGGAAAAGACGAGAGGGAGGGACAAGGGGAAAAGACGAGAGGGAGGGACAAGGGGAAAAGACGAGAGGGAGGGACAAGGGGAAAAGACGAGAGGGAGGGACAAGGGAAAAGACGAGAGGGAGGGACAAGGGGAAAAGACGAGAGGGAGGGACAAGGGGAAAAGACGAGAGGGAGGGACAAGGGGAAAAGACGAGAGGGAGGGACAAGGGGAAAAGACGAGAGGGAGGGACAAGGGGAAAAGACGAGAGGGAGGGACAAGGGGAAAAGACGAGAGGGAGGGACAAGGGGAAAAGACGAGAGGGAGGGACAAGGGGAAAAGACGAGAGGGAGGGGACAAGGGGAAAAGACGAGAGGGAGGGACAAGGGGAAAAGACGAGAGGGAGGGACAAGGGGAAAAGACGAGAGGGAGGGACAAGGGGAAAAGACGAGAGGGAGGGACAAGGGGAAAAGACGAGAGGGAGGGACAAGGGGAAAAGACGAGAGGGAGGGACAAGGGGAAAAGACGAGAGGGAGGGACAAGGGGAAAAGACGAGAGGGAGGGACAAGGGGAAAAGACGAGAGGGAGGGACAAGGGGAAAAGACGAGAGGGAGGGACAAGGGGAAAAGACGAGAGGGAGGGACAAGGGGAAAAGACGAGAGGGAGGACAGGGGAAAAGACGAGAGGGAGGGACAAGGGGAAAAGACGAGAGGGAGGGACAAGGGGAAAAGACGAGAGGGAGGGACAAGGGGAAAAGACGAGAGGGAGGGACAAGGGGAAAAGACGAGAGGGAGGGACAAGGGGAAAAGACGAGAGGGAGGGACAAGGGGAAAAGACGAGAGGGAGGGACAAGGGGAAAAGACGAGAGGGAGGGACAAGGGGAAAAGACGAGAGGGAGGGACAAGGGGAAAAGACGAGAGGGAGGGACAAGGGGAAAAGACGAGAGGGAGGGACAAGGGGAAAAGACGAGAGGGAGGGACAAGGGGAAAAGACGAGAGGGAGGGACAAGGGGAAAAGACGAGAGGGAGGGACAAGGGGAAAAGACGAGAGGGAGGGACAAGGGGAAAAGACGAGAGGGAGGGACAAGGGGAAAAGACGAGAGGGAGGGACAAGGGGAAAAGACGAGAGGGAGGGACAAGGGGAAAAGACGAGAGGGAGGGACAAGGGGAAAAGACGAGAGGGAGGGACAAGGGGAAAAGACGAGAGGGAGGGACAAGGGGAAAAGACGAGAGGGAGGGACAAGGGGAAAAGACGAGAGGGAGGGACAAGGGAAAAGACGAGAGGGAGGGACAAGGGGAAAAGACGAGAGGGAGGGACAAGGGGAAAAGACGAGAGGGAGGGACAAGGGGAAAAGACGAGAGGGAGGGACAAGGGGAAAAGACGAGAGGGAGGGACAAGGGGAAAAGACGAGAGGGAGGGACAAGGGGAAAAGACGAGAGGGAGGGACAAGGGGAAAAGACGAGAGGGAGGGACAAGGGGAAAAGACGAGAGGGAGGGACAAGGGGAAAAGACGAGAGGGAGGGACAAGGGGAAAAGACGAGAGGGAGGGACAAGGGGAAAAGACGAGAGGGAGGGACAAGGGGAAAAGACGAGAGGGAGGGACAAGGGGAAAAGACGAGAGGGAGGGACAAGGGGAAAAGACGAGAGGGAGGGACAAGGGGAAAAGACGAGAGGGAGGGACAAGGGGAAAAGACGAGAGGGAGGGACAAGGGAAAAGACGAGAGGGAGGGACAAGGGGAAAAGACGAGAGGGAGGGACAAGGGGAAAAGACGAGAGGGAGGGACAAGGGGAAAAGACGAGAGGGAGGGACAAGGGGAAAAGACGAGAGGGAGGGACAAGGGGAAAAGACGAGAGGGAGGGACAAGGGGAAAAGACGAGAGGGAGGGACAAGGGGAAAAGACGAGAGGGAGGGACAAGGGGAAAAGACGAGAGGGAGGGACAAGGGGAAAAGACGAGAGGAGGGACAAGGGGAAAAGACGAGAGGGAGGGACAAGGGGAAAAGACGAGAGGGAGGGACAAGGGGAAAAGACGAGAGGGAGGGACAAGGGGAAAAGACGAGAGGGAGGGACAAGGGGAAAAGACGAGAGGGAGGGACAAGGGGAAAAGACGAGAGGGAGGGACAAGGGGAAAAGACGAGAGGGAGGGACAAGGGGAAAAGACGAGAGGGAGGGACAAGGGGAAAAGACGAGAGGGAGGGACAAGGGGAAAAGACGAGAGGGAGGGACAAGGGGAAAAGACGAGAGGGAGGGACAAGGGGGAAAAGACGAGAGGGAGGGGACAAGGGGAAAGACGAGAGGGAGGGACAAGGGGAAAAGACGAGAGGGAGGGACAAGGGGAAAAGACGAGAGGGAGGGACAAGGGGAAAAGACGAGAGGGAGGGACAAGGGGAAAAGACGAGAGGGAGGGACAAGGGGAAAAGACGAGAGGGAGGGACAAGGGGAAAAGACGAGAGGGAGGGACAAGGGGAAAAGACGAGAGGGAGGGACAAGGGGAAAAGACGAGAGGGAGGGACAAGGGGAAAAGACGAGAGGGAGGGACAAGGGGAAAAGACGAGAGGGAGGGACAAGGGGAAAAGACGAGAGGGAGGGACAAGGGGAAAAGACGAGAGGGAGGGACAAGGGGAAAAGACGAGAGGGAGGGACAAGGGGAAAAGACGAGAGGGAGGGACAAGGGGAAAAGACGAGAGGGAGGGACAAGGGGAAAAGACGAGAGGGAGGGACAGGGGGGGGGGGGGGGGGGGGGGGAGGGGGGGGGGGGGAGGGGGGGGGGGGGAGGGGGGGGGGGGGGGGGGGGGGGGGGGGGGGGGGGGGGGGGGGGGGGGGGGGGGGGGGGGGGGGGGGGGGGGGGGGGGGGGGGGGGGGGGGGGGGGGGGGGGGGGGGGGGGGGGGGGGGGGGAGGGGAAAGACGAGAGGGAGGGACAAGGGGAAAAGACGAGAGGGAGGGACAAGGGGAAAAGACGAGAGGGAGGGACAAGGGGAAAAGACGAGAGGGAGGGACAAGGGGAAAAGACGAGAGGGAGGGACAAGGGGAAAAGACGAGAGGGAGGGACAAGGGGAAAAGACGAGAGGGAGGGACAAGGGGAAAAGACGAGAGGGAGGGACAAGGGGAAAAAGACGAGAGGGAGGGACAAGGGGAAAAGACGAGAGGGAGGACAAGGGGAAAAGACGAGAGGGAGGGACAAGGGGAAAAGACGAGAGGGAGGGACAAGGGGAAAAGACGAGAGGGAGGGACAAGGGGAAAAGACGAGAGGGAGGGACAAGGGGAAAAGACGAGAGGGAGGGACAAGGGGAAAAGACGAGAGGGAGGGACAAGGGGAAAAGACGAGAGGGAGGGACAAGGGGAAAAGACGAGAGGGAGGGACAAGGGGAAAAGACGAGAGGGAGGGACAAGGGGAAAAGACGAGAGGGAGGGACAAGGGGAAAAGACGAGAGGGAGGGACAAGGGGAAAAGACGAGAGGGAGGGACAAGGGGAAAAGACGAGAGGGAGGGACAAGGGGAAAAGACGAGAGGGAGGGACAAGGGGAAAAGACGAGAGGGAGGGACAAGGGGAAAAGACGAGAGGGAGGGACAAGGGGAAAAGACGAGAGGGAGGGACAAGGGGAAAAGACGAGAGGGAGGGACAAGGGGAAAAGACGAGAGGGAGGGACAAGGGGAAAAGACGAGAGGGAGGGACAAGGGGAAAAGACGAGAGGGAGGGACAAGGGGAAAAGACGAGAGGGAGGGACAAGGGGAAAAGACGAGAGGGAGGGACAAGGGGAAAAGACGAGAGGGAGGGACAAGGGGAAAAGACGAGAGGGAGGGACAAGGGGAAAAGACGAGAGGGAGGGACAAGGGGAAAAGACGAGAGGGAGGGACAAGGGGAAAAGACGAGAGGGAGGGACAAGGGGAAAAGACGAGAGGGAGGGACAAGGGGAAAAGACGAGAGGGAGGGACAAGGGGAAAAGACGAGAGGGAGGGACAAGGGGAAAAGACGAGAGGGAGGGACAAGGGGAAAAGACGAGAGGGAGGGACAAGGGGAAAAGACGAGAGGGAGGGACAAGGGGAAAAGACGAGAGGGAGGGACAAGGGGAAAAGACGAGAGGGAGGGACAAGGGGAAAAGACGAGAGGGAGGGGACAAGGGGAAAAGACGAGAGGGAGGGACAAGGGGAAAAGACGAGAGGGAGGGACAAGGGGAAAAGACGAGAGGGAGGGACAAGGGGAAAAGACGAGAGGGAGGGACAAGGGGAAAAGACGAGAGGGAGAGGGGCAGAGGAAGAAGAAGGGGAAGCAGAGAGAAAGAGAGGGAGGGAGAGAGGGAAAGATAACTGGAGGGGGGGGGGAAAAGGAGAAAGATGAGTGAAGGGAGGAGGGGAAAGCAGGGAGAGGGAGAGAGACAGAGTAGAGGAAAGACGTGGGGGGGGGGAAGAGAAGGGAAAAGGTGAGAGAGGAAGAGCGCGAGAGAGAGAGGGAAAAGAGAAAGACAACACAGGGTGGAGTAGGGTAAAGATGAAAGAGGGAGAGGGAAAGGGGAAACACAAAGGGGAGAATGTGAAAAAAAAAGTGGAAGCATGCAAGACAGAGAGAGAGAAAATGGAAACTCGAGAAAAAAAAAGAGAATGCCAAGACACTGAATAAATTTAAAGGAGAAAATAAGGCAGATTTTTAACTCGTTACAGGCTAATGAGTATTGTCATACGGGCAGGAAAGTGAAGTTGAGGCCAAGACAGGAGAGGTTTGAGGATCTGAATTGCCTGTTCCTGCTCCTGGTTCTCATGTTCTCATGAGAGAGTAAACCTGTGACAGACAGAAAGAGGGGAGGGGTGTGGAAAAGTGAGAGGAGAGAAAGAACATGAAAATGAGAGAAAATGTGAGACAGAGAGAAAAAGAGGAAATGTGAGGAGGAGAGGGAGAAAAGTGCCAGGTCAAGAATGAGAACATGATTTCAAAATGTAGAATTTCTCAAAGTTAAGTTGGAAAAAGAAATCAAAGAAGATTAAACAAAACATCAATAACTTAAACCAGCAGTAACAGGAGTAAACAAAGGTGATTAAAGAGCAGAAAGATGGACTAGAAAAAAAATCATATAATCGTCAAACACAGAGATTAAACAAAGTACAGACAAGATTTCACAGAAAATACAAAACAGGGTGAGTAAAGAAAATTAATTTCTGAACAGAAATGATAAAGGGGGGGGGAAGAGGAAACTCATTCAAGCTAGAAAACAATCCATCAATAGGTACACAGACGGGGAACACCAAACTTCATGAGTAAGAATGTAAGATGAGAAAAATCATGATCAGCAGAAATGATAATGTGCCAATCAAAACTGAAATCCAGAAAATAAGATCAAATGCGAACACAGAAACTGAAACCTTAGCACAACAAAGGACAACAAAACAAACAGATAAAGCAGCAAGCAGACTTGATTTAAAATGCAGCAAAAAAGATATCAATAAACAGAAACTAATGGGGGGGGGGGGGTAAACAGTAACAAAACGAAATTCAGAGAAAATCTCAGGTAACCAGACTCAGTTAGAATACGATGAGAAAACTCCTTGAAACTAGATCAGAACTCTGAAAGCGAGGCAAAAAATAAGATGAGGAGCAAACAGGATAGATGGAAAAAAAGGAACAGACAACACAACAGGAAAACAATAACAGGCTGCAGCCAAGATTCTGATAGAGTGGGAAGAAAAGACACAACAATTGAAATGAGATAAGGGAAGAGAGGAAATACAGAAAGGAAAGAACATAAACAGAGACAAAGACAGACCTGTTAAACAACGACATAAACAGATAAAAGGGAATAAAACCAGACTCAAGAGAAAATGAAGTCAACACTAAAAAATTGCAAACATAAACACAAATCAAAGTCGCAGGAACAGACAACAAACGAAAAGATAGTAGATTAAAAGAAACTGATAAAAGAAATTAGGAGAGATAAACATGGAGGAAATGCAAATAAGCAGAGAGTCTACAAACAAATATGGGGTTTTGGGTGGGGGAGATGCAGAGGAGCTGATGATTAGGAAGTTACAGCAGCCTTCCAATAGAAATCCTTCCAAGGGGGCGGGGGTCAACATCCGGGGGGGGGGGGGGGAGAGTTCAGATTGGGAATAACCGTGACCCTACAATTCTCCCAAGGCAAAACAGAGGAGCAATCACAACTGTAATCTATGAAATGTGCGCCATGATAATTCGCAGGTTCTGCAGACTTTTCAAACAATTCGTTTTCAGAGGCACTCTCATACCCTTTGCTGCCTGCTCCTCACCTCAAAAGGGAAAACAGGTGGGCTACACATCACCAAGAAGCCCACCCTCTCAACAGGCCAGGAAGTGCAACAAATGCCCCCGAATGCCGCAAACCCCAAACAACATATTCTGCTGAACTTCTGAAACAACTGCTCGAAGGCACACGATCTCTCCTTTAAACAAATCAAGTTACAACACACGGGGGGGGGGGGGGGGGAAGTTTGCCATAACTCTCTGGCAGGGTTACAGGTACAGCTAAAACGCACACCTATGAAAATATAATCGAGACTTGAAACTAAAACAATGAAAGTAAAAAGAAATAATCATAGATCTGAGCAATTATTCACTAATCATTAGGGCATTTCTGAATAACTTACAAAGAAAAAACAGCCTGCAAAGTTACAAGAAAGGGTTTACCTTTACGAAAGTTTTTAAAATGCATTTTTGAAACATTTATTCTCTCTCTATACATATACACACACACACATACATATATATATATATATATATATATACAGAAAGCTTGAAGATTGAGGATTTTATTTTGTCACAGGTAGAGAAATCAAAAGTCTTAACGAAAGTCATACTTACTTTCCGCATCTATCTGTCCCAGAGTCAGAGAGGTGCAGACAATCAGCAAACCCCAACACAAGGTGACGGTCTTTGTTCTACAGTTCGTGCCCATTTGGGGAACCCAACAGAACATTCCGAGTATGCCACAAAAAAAACACACACAACAAACAAACTGCAACAAAAAAAATTAAATCAAATCCTCAGCCCCAACAAACCAAACCAGAGGAGTTCCTTTTTCTTCGGGGAGGGGTGGGAAAAAAAAACAAAAATTCTCTGGAATCGATGGTGACTTTTTTAACCAGAGATTTTTTTTTTGGGGGGGGGGGGAAGAAAGGATCGAAGAGGATTTTTTTTTTAGAAAAGGTGGGAGTGAGGACTTCCAAATTCTCACTAAGAGAGGATGCAGGGGGAAAAAAAAGTTACTGTTGCAAATGGAAAATGTTCTCTTCCTCTTTTCTTGTTACAGTGTCTCCCTGTCTGTTTTTTCTTGAGTCCTGTTTCAACCTTGTCTGTGATTCACTGTGAAATTTAACGAACACAGCTGTCCTGAAACTCCCCATCCTCAGTGTCCATTTCTTTAAAAAGACAGAGACAAAATAAAAGGGAAACAATGGGAGAAAAAAAATGTATTTTAAGAAGAAACCAGAGGAAAAAATATCCACACAGATTGGTGTGGGATTTTTTTCTAACTCCCAACAATTCAGAGGGATGTTTTACTTCCTCTCAGGAATTGTTCTTAAAAAAACAAGATTTTCTCTCTTTACCCCCCCCCCCCCCCGCCCCCCTCTCCCTCCCTCCCTCCTCTCTCTGCTTTCCTCCCTCCCTCCTCTGTTTGTTTGTTTGGAGCCTGAGGAAGGAAAAGAAAAATAGAGAGAGAGAGACAGAAAGGTGGGGGAGGGAGAAAGGAGGGGGAAAAAAAGGCAAAGCGTGGCGCGTTGGGATTTTTCCAGGACAAGGGAGAGAGAATAGGAGAGAGGGGAAGAGAGAGAAAAAAAAGAGAGAGAGGGGGGAATGAAACAAGAAATGAGGAGAGGCGCGGGGTTCGCCTTCACTCCCCGGGATGGGAGCTCTCTGCACCGGCCGTGGCTCCCACTGCACTCCCTCCCCGGGGGGGTGGTGCTCGCTGGTCTCCGGGAGCAATGCTCGAAGGGGTTTCCGCTGCTTTTTCTTTCTCTCTCTCTCTCTCTCTGTGTATGTGTGTATGTCTCTCTCTTTCTCGGTGGCTTTAGGTCCGCCCGCCGTCTCTCTGACTCAGGCTCCGAGCTCGCTGGTAAACAAGAGCCTCAGACTGACTCCGAGCAGCCAGCACAACCCGTCCTGGACTCTGGGAGCCGGACTGCACACCTCGGGCTTGGCCCGATCCAGATCCGACAGCGAGAGGCAAGGCAAGATCCCACAGAGCAGGGCTCACACACACAGACCGGGAGAGGGGTGGGGTCACACTGATAAAATACAAATACAGACAAGGAGGGGTTCCACAGAGACTTCAACAGAATGTGCAAACGCCAGGGACAGAAGTGTGCAGAGAGATTCCACAGAAATACTCAGGGAAGCTACAGAAAGACTGTTACACAGAAATGGTGAGATCCCACAGCAATAGAGGGAGAGAGAGCGAGATTCCCATAGAAATACAGAGAGATCCCACAGCAATAGAGAGAGAGAGAGAGAGATTCCCATAGAAATACAGAGATCCCACAGCAATAGAGAGAGAGAGAGATTCCCATAGAAATACAGAGATCCCACAGCAATAGAGAGAGAGAGATTCCCATAGAAATACAGAGAGATCCCACAGCAATAGAGAGAGAGAGAGAGAGATTCCCATAGAAATACAGAGATCCCACAGCAATAGAGAGAGAGAGAGAGAGATTCCCACAGAAATACAGAGAGATCTCACAGCAAGAGAGAGAGATTCCCATAGAAATACAGAGATCCCGCAGCAGTAGAGAGAGTGAGAGAGATTCCAATAGAGATACAGAGAGATCCCACAGCAATAGAGAGAGAGATTCCCACAGAAATACAGAGAGGTTTGGCAGAAATAGAGAGATCCCACAGAAATAGAGATCCACAATGGAGAGGGATTTCAGAGAAATAGAAATGGATTTCACAGAAATGCAGATCGATGCCAAAGAACTACAGAGAGATCCAGAAATACAGAAGAACTACAGGCAGAAATATTGGGAGAAATCGCAGAAGTGAGGAATATTCCAAGGAGGAGAATGTGTCACAGAAATAGAAGAAATTTCACAGAATTAGATTTAGATTTCATAGAAATACACAGATCCTACAGAAATAGAGATTCCACCAAAATACAAAGAGATTCCACAGAAATGGTATTCTGCAGGAATACAGAGAGATTCCTCTAATACCAAGATAGATTCCACAAAAATACTGAGAGGTCCTACAGAAATAGTGATCCCACAGAAGGACAGATGTAAATCTAACAAATAAAGAGAGTTTACACAGATATACGTCGAGAGATTTCACCAAAAAATTGGAAGATTTCAGAGGAATACAGATTCCTCAGTAAATGCGGAGAGACATTCCAAAGAAGCACATATTCTACTAAAATACAGTTAGGAATTAACAGTAACAAAGAAATTCCACTAAAATACAGGCAAAGGTTCAACAGAACTGCAGACTGCAGTTTCACAGCAATACAGGGATGCCATAGAAATGAAAACTAAAGATTCCACTGAAATTCCACAACAATACGGTGATCCCACAGAAATGACACAGAAATAGAGATTTTGCAGAAACACAGAGATTACAGAGAGCAAAGAGAGATCCCACAGAAATCCAGACAGATTTCTTGAAACACAGACAGAGGTTCTACAGAAGAACAGAGAGAAATCTAAAACAAAATTCACACAGATTTATGGAGACAGATTCCACAAAAATACAGTCAGATTCACTGAAAACAGATATAGACACTGTAAAAATTTCACAGAAACCTAGTGATTCTGCAGAAATATTGTCAGTGATTGTGTAGAAATACAGAAGTTCCACAAAAATACAAATAGAGATTCCCAGAGTACACGCAGGAGTTTCACAGAGATTCAGAATGCAGAAAAATACAGTCAGAAATCCCATGATCAGTGATTCACAAAATGCAGGTAGAAATTCCACAAAAGTACAAACAGAGATTTCACAGAAAATACCAAAAAGGAATTTCACAGAAACCTAAAGATTCCAAGAAATATAGCCAGAGATTCTATGGAAATGCAAACAGTCAACAAAAATGCAGATCTAGAATCCACAAAAAATACAGACAGAGGTTCAACAGAATTACAGTCAGCAGTTTCACAGCAACACAGGCATTCCACAGAAATAAAGACAGAATTTTCACTAAAATACAGAGAGTCAAGAGCATTGTAAAGAAACTGTGAAAATACAGAGAGAGGTCCCGGGAAAATAATGTCAGAGATTTCATAACAACAATTACTGAATTATAATTCATCCTGTTAAGTGCTTCAGGATGCTTTAATATAGGGAGTTATGTAAATACATGTATGAATTAGAATTATTCCCTTGTTATGAATAAACATCACCCCAACATGAATTTGAGTCTATTGTATATATTGCCTTTGGCTCTTCATTGTCTTTTGGAAGGATCAGTAAAGTTTTTTCGGTGGATCTAAACGGTGTTGAGGTACTCTGCAACCAATTCTGATGAAAGGTCACTGAAACCAGACATTTTGACTATTTCCAGCATTTTCTATTTTTACTTCAACCAATGTCTTGGCCAATAATTCTCTGAGAAGTGGCAAAATATTCGCTCACTCATTCACTCGCTGTTTGTGTGAGGCCTTGCTCCATGAATAATTTTGCACCTGCATTTCGAATCATGGATGGAGTCACTGAATGGTTACAGCACAGATGGGGACCACTTGGTCCATTGTGTACATGCCAGCTCTCTGCAAGAGTAACTCAACCTGTCCCACTCCCCTGCCTTTCCCTCACCGTTCTGAGAATACATCTTCTTCACTGACTGATCCTAATCTCTTTCAAACACCTGACTTGAACCTGTCTCTACCATACTCTCAGGCAGTACATTCTAGATCCCAACCACTTGTATGTCAAAGTTTCCCCTAATGACACTATTCCTTCATTTGCTGATCACTCCAATTCGGGAACAACCTCCCCCTAACAATAGTGAGTGCGCTTCAAAAGTAATTATTGATTTCAAAGTGTGTCACGATCCCTAGGGGTGTGAAAGGATGCTACATAAACTCAGGTTTTGATTCCTTATCACCTGGAAGGGCACATATTCCCCTAGTTTTCAGTTGGTAACAACCTGCTGCACATTTCCAAATTTTTCCCATTAAATTTTAACAAAAAATAAAATTGCAAGAGAAACTTCTTTGTTAATTGTTAATTTAAGGACAATTTTCTCCACTGAGAAAGTGATTTGGACTGGAGTTCCCCAAGTACTAGATATCTTCTCATTGGCAAGATAGGGGTCAGTTTAGCTCAGTTGGCTGCACAGCTCATTCATAATGCAGAATGAGTGCTAACACCAGGGGTTCAAATCCTACACCAGCTACAGTTACTGTGAGGGTTGTTATTTACTCATCAACCAATCAATTCTCGAGGCAATATCACATTTCTGATTGTGGGAGCTGGCTATGCTCAAATTGGCTGTTGTGTTATCTTTGCTGAAAATGTGTTGCTAGAAAAGCGCAGCAGGTCAGGCAGCATCCAAGGAGCAGGAGAATCAACATTTCGGCATGAGCCCTTCTTCAGGAATGAGGAAAGTGTGCCCAGTGTAAGATAAAAGGTAGGGAGGAGGGACTTGGGGGAGGGGCGTTGGAAATGTGATAGGTGGAAGGAGGTTAAGGTGAGGGTGATAGGCTGGAGTAGGGTGGGGGTGGGGGCGGAGAGGTCAGGAAGAAGATTGCAGGTTAGGAAGGTGGTGCTGAGTTCGAGGGTTGGGACTGAGACAAAGTGGGGGCAGGGGAAATGAGGAAACTGGAGATATCTGAGTTCATCCCTTGTGGTTGGAGGGTTCCTAGGCGGAAGATGAGGTGCTCTTCCTCCAGCCGTCGTGTTGCTATGGTCTGGCGATGGAGGAGTCCAAGGACCTGCATGTCCTTGGTGGAGTGGGAGGGGGAGTTGAAGTGTTGAGCCATGGGGTGGTTGGATTGGCTGGTCCGGGTGTCCCAGAGGTGTTCTCTGAAACGTTCCGCAAGTAGGCGGCCTGTCTCCCCAATATAAAGGAGGCCACGTCGGGTGCAGCGGATGCAGTAAATGATGTGTGTGGAGGTGCAAGTAAATTTGTGGTGGATATGGAAGGATCCCTTGGGGCCTTGGAGGGAAGTAAGGGGGGAGGTGTGGGCGCAAGTTTTGCATTTCTTGCGGTTGCAGGGGAAGGTGCCGGGAGTGGAGGTTGGGTTGGTGGGGGGTGTGGACCTGACGAGGGAGTCACGGAGGGAGTGGTCTTTTTGGAATGCTGATAGGGGAGGGGAGGGAAATATATCCCTGGTGGTGGGGTCTGTTTGGAGGTGGTGGAAATGACGACAGATGATACGATGTATATGGAGGTTGGTGGGGTGGTAGGTGAGGACCAGTGGGATTCTGTCCTGGTGGCGATTGGAGGGGCGGGGCTCAAGGGCGGAGGAGCAGGAAGTGGAGGAGATGCGGTGGAGAGCATTGTCGATCACGTCTGGGGGGAAATTGCGGTCTTTGAAGAAGGAGGCCATCTGGGTTGTTCGGTATTGGAACTGGTCCTCCTGGGAGCAGATGGGCGGAGACGAAGGAATTGGGAATATGGGATGGCATTTTTACAGGGGGCAGAGTGGGAGGAGGTGTAGTCTAGGTAGCTGTGGGAGTCGGTCAGTTTATAGTAAATGTTGTGTTATCTTTACTTGACAGGGGTAACTAAAATTATAGTAGCTCTGCATTGGTTGTCAAGTGCTTTCGAATGTCCTGAGGCTGTGAAAGTCACTACAGAAATGCAAGGTTTGTCACCCTAACTAAGATTGTGAATAACAGTATCGAGGTGGGAGGGGGTGTAGGCGGGGGCGAGAGAAACTTTAAAACAATATTCAGAGCATCCAATGAGCTGCTAAAAAATATCAACATCAAGAAAGGGAGACAGAGTGGTGGGAGGAGAAAATGGAAAGGAATAAAGTAGCTGATAGCGTGTTAACTTTGAAAAAAAAGTATTAGCTATACAAAACAGACCTAAATGTGAGACCATCTGTTGAAGTGTTACGGACTATATTCTGCATCTTCCTCCAGAACAAATCATTTTTCTTTGAAGACATTTTCCTCTGCATCGTCCTGCTCATCATTAAGTGCAAACAGAGGAAAATCAGTAATTCCCCGAAACAACACAAACTAGAGATTTGGAAAAAAGGAGCAGGAAATATTTGTAAGGCTACTGCCAAGAAGTACTTTCTTTTCAATTATTTTTCAGTGTTTCTTTCCATTACTTCAGCAGATGAAGTGTTGTAATGCAATGATTGATCAATATCTCTGTTACTACTGGATCCTGCAACTATCAGATTGGAGTCAAACTAGAACAGTAGTTCTCAGACTGTGTGCTACAGACCTCGGAGTCTGTAAAGTACTTAAGGAGCAGAATTGGTCTTACAGGTAGATGAAATGAGAGGAGCAAAATAGGCTTGGTGCAAGGTATCATTGGATATGGAAGGTTTGAGTTATAAAGAAAGGCTGGACGGGCTGGAACATTTTTCACTGGTGTGTAGAAGGTTGAGAGGTGACCTTATAGAAGTTTATAAAATAATGAGGGTTCAGATCGAGTTAACTATAGTTGTCTTCTCCCTAGGATGCAGGATTTCAAGACTAGGGGGTACATTTTTAAGGTGAGAGGAGAGTGATTTTAAAAAGACATGAGGGGCAAACTGTTTACACAGAGGGTGGTTTGCATGTGGAATGAATTTCCTGAGGAAGTGGTGGATGTGGGTATAATTACAACATGTAAAAGACATTTGGATAAGTGCATGAATAGGAAAGGTTTGCTTGGATCTGGGCTAGGAGCAGACAGGCAGGACTAGTTTAATTTGGGATTAGGTTTGGCATGGACTGGTTGGACCAAAGGGTCTGTATCCATGCAGTATGACTCTATAAGATGGGGGTAGAGATGAAAATGTGGCTAGCATTTGGATAGTGCACTAACTGACACACCTAGGAGATCAGGGAACTTGAAAGAATGGTGTGCAGATCTCCAGATCTGTAAACAAATCCGTCTTTCTCAAAAACATTAAGACACTCTTTGCATGCAGCACTTGCAAGTCTCGAGCATTATGTTCTTCTTCGCTTTCCAGCCTGATGATAGTTTCAATCCACAGTGCCCCAAACTCCACCACTGACAGGACAGAGGTAGATCCTGAAATCATCCCACCAAGCAGACACAAAGCCAAGCCACACTGGCCATCTGACTAACTGAGCCAACCAGCCTCCTCCCCCAAGGGCTCTGAGTTACATGTATATTGCAATCTGGAGCTAAGTGTATTCATGGCAGATATTTCTATTTCAATCACATGGTTAATCAGGAATCTCTTCTGCCCTTTGGATGTGTGTTGGATGGATTTCAAACTTGGTCTTCAACTTGTTTGGCCATGTTATGATCACATCATTTCTTGGACATGCAGTTGTGCAGTGGGATTGAAATCTCGAGCATCTGGCTCAGAGGAAGGGACACTACCCATTGCAGCCCAGAAGGCCTGTACAATTATTATTTGGTGGGAAGTCCATAATTACTCATCCTTTTGAAATAAGGTCCTTGCAGCAAAATGCTGTGAGAATTACTGAACAAGATTGATCTTTGAGTTATTTTCATTTTGTGTTTCCTCTATTTCTTTCTAAAAACATTTCTCTGTTCTTGTATTTTTATGATGTCATACATACATTTTGATTGTGCTTCTCCATTGATACTATCTTCAAACTGTCTATTGTTCTTCAATTCACTGCTGAAATCTACTGTGTATTTACTACGCCTTTGGAAATATTTTCCCTTTTTTATGTCCTGCTGTTTCACAGAGCAAGGATTATAGGCTTTTGCACTCAATTCCAAAGACAACAGAACAGAAAACTGAAATCCTTCCTTCCCCTCTGATCTCCAACCTTTGTCAGAATCCTTTATTTCCTTCAATTCATCAATAATCTATGGTCACTGCTCCTCTAAAAGATCTTTACTCATTCTTCCTTGGTCAAAATACTCTCCCTGCTTCATGTGTCTCTATTCTACCTGATTTAAGACTTGTCTCAACTTCTCTAAGTCTTATTCGTTCTTAACAAAAAATCTTCTGAGGAAGGGTGACTGGACCCAAAAGGTTCACTCTGATTTCTCTTCACTGATGCTGCCAGACCTGCTGAGCTTTTCCAGCAATTTCAGTTCATGTTTCTGATTTACAGCACCCACAGTCCCTTCGGTTTTTACCATTCATTCATGGGGTTGTCTTCAAATCCCGAATCGTCACACGCATGGTAAGCTGTGAAACGGGATTCAATAAATCTGATAATGTGGAGCCCAGCAACAGAAAGGAAACAATCGTGACGTCCATCTACTGTACTGTCCTCTGGGGTTAGGGAACCTGCCAGTTCCGGTGGCTCAGCTTAACTGTGCATCCACACTGAGTGAGGCGAGTACACCTTGATTTTGTGTCGTAGTGTAAAGTGAGCGATAGTGATTCAATAATCTCTTTAATACCTCTATTGGATATTGAAGATCTTACTGTTATAGAGATATACATCATCCAACTCGTCCATACCAACCAGATATCCTAACCTAATCTTGTCCCATCTGTCAGTACTCGGCCTATATCCCTCCAAACCGTTCCTATTCATGTACTCATCCAGATGCCTTTTAAATGCTTCAATTGTACCAACCTCTGCTCCTCTGGCAGCTCATTCCATACATGCACCACCCTCTGTGTGGAAAAGTTGCCCCTTAGGTCCCTTTTATATCTTTCCCCTCTCACCCTAAACCCATGCCCTCTAGTTCTGGGCTCCCCCACCCCAGGGAAAAAGACCTTGTCTATTTACCCTGTCCATACCACCCATGATTTTATAAACCTCGAAAAAGGTCACTCCTCAGCCTCTGACATTCCAAGGAAAACAGCCCCAGCCTATTCAGCCCCTCCCTGTAGCTCAAATCCTCCAACCCTGGCAACATCCTTGTAAATCTTTTCTGAATCCTCTCAAGTTTCACAACATCCTTTCGATAGGAAGGAGGCCAGAAGTGCACGCAAAACGAGCTGCTGAGTGGCAACTGCACTATCACATAGAAATCACTACCTACTCTGTTGACATGTAAATGGTTTAGTTACCTAGCCCATTGCTAAGATCAAAAGGAACCACCGCCACTCAGTGCAGAATCAAATTTGACTAACTCCTGCCAGCAAATAAGCAGCCAACTGATCATGAATACAACGGGTTCCAAAGTGATGCCCCGCACAGTCAAACTGCATGCCAATGATGACGTGTGAACAAAAAAAAGTGATTGGATGAGTAACTGTGGAATGGTACACCAATGAGTCAGTGCCTTCAGGGGCATTAAAAGGAACAGGATGGGCGCGATACAACAAATAGTATCTGTTGTCTACACAGCTTTATCTGATAGAATTCACTGCCATTGGAAATGAGTGATAGAAACAGAAACGTATTAGCAGAGATAGGATCAGAAAGGCATGTTTAGGCAGGCAGTGTCAGTGTCTGCATTATTGAGAGGTAGAGGGGACTGGATACCTTTCAGAGGATCAGGAGGCAGTAATCCGATCTGAGGGTGCACCCGGCATCAGGGACCACAAGGACAGAATCTGGAATGCTTTCTTTGCCTCACTCAAATTCAAAGATCTGACAGTGGTTATAAATTTGCTCTTGGATTCCTGGTGTCTTTTTACCACCTTCAAGGAAGCAGCTGTACGTTTAGTGTTTGCAGTGCCATTATTGGGCTAAAGTCAAGGACGATTGAGCCTTTTGTCTTCGTTGGCCACACAGGTGTACATCCCAGAGCCCCAGGACCAAGTGTAAAGTTAAATCCCAAATTCTCATCAATTCTCATCCATATCAAGTTGCTGCTATTGTTACTGCCTTGTGATACTGATCTTATACCTTCAACCGTTTGGACCCCATCCTTTGAAATTCCTTTGTTAAGCCTGGGCCTCTTCACCTTCCTCTCACCCTTTAAGACTCTTCTCAGAAGCAATCCTTTTTAACAAGGATTTGGTCACCTCCTCTTAATGCTCATTTTAATCTGGTTGTGTCTTGTGAAATGTTTTTGTGGGAGGGTGTTATTTCTACATTGAAGGCATTCTCAGTTTCTCTTTTCTTCCTTCTGCTAATATCTCCCACTCTCCCTTTGTGAGTCTTGGTCCTTGCAAAGGAACTGGTGTTAAAGCACTGAACATGCTTGATACTGTGGCCAAACGGTCATTATTCATGTGTTCAGATACTGAGAGTTAGCTTTCCCATCCCATTTCTCCCTGCTTTCCATTGAGCAAGGAAGCTATTCTGGCATCTCCTTGACTTCCCTTTCTGGGATGTATCACTGAGCAATAATTCCACACCCACTCGGGTAGGTGTATTCCACTAAAGAGACAATGACAGCATTAATACCTTAGTCATTTCTGGGTGTCAGAAATGCCTTGCATTCTTCCTAAAGCACTGGAAAAGGGAAAGTACTTACATTTCCGTAGCACCTTTCACAAATTCACAACACCTTACAGTCACTGAGTTTAAATCTCGTAGGATCATAGCATTGTACAACTTGGAAAAAGCTTCTTTGTGCTTGTGGCTGTCAATAAACACCTATCTACTCAAGTCCCATTTTCCAGCCCTTGGCCCAAAGCATTGTATGTTATGTTGCTTCCAGTGTTCATCTAAATACTTTGTAAATGTTGTGATAGTTCCTGCCTCAGCTCAGACAATGGACCCCAGATACCCAGTGAAAACAAATTCTCCTTAAATCCCCTCTGAACTTTCTGCCTCTTACCTTAAATCAGTGCCCCCTCCCAGTAACTGACTCCTACTAATGGGAAAAGTCCATTCCTAGCTGCGCCCCTCATAATTTTATAGACTCCCCATCACCACCGCCCCCACCTCATCCCCTGAGCTCCAGTGAAAATAACTCTCGCCTATGTAACCTCTCCTGGAGCCCCAACACATGCAACATCCTGTTGAATCTCCTCTGAAGTTTCTCCAGCACGACTGTATCCTTCCTGTAGTGTATGACCGCAACCACATACAGTATTCTTGATGTGCCAGTATTGGACTGGGGTGGACAAAGATAAAAATCACACAACACTAGGTTATAGTACAACAGGTTTACTTGGAAGCACTAGCTTTCAGAGCACTCCTCCCTTGTCAGGTAGCTACTGGGGCAGGATCATAGGACACACAGTGTATAGCAAAAGATCATAGTGTCATATATGTGATATATTGAACAAACCTAGATTGATGTTAAGTCTTTCATCTTTAAGAATGGGTTGCAGGTTTCAGTTCATTAATATGTAAATTCCAGATCTTGCCTCACTAGCTAACTGGTGAAGGAGCAGCACTCCAAATAAACCTGTTCGACTATAACCTGGTGTTGTGTGACTTAACTACAGTATTCTGGCTGTGGCCTAACTAATGTTATATACAGCTGCACCATAACCTGTCAGCTCTTGTATTCAATGCCATGACTAATGAAGGCGAGTCATAGAGATGTACAGCATGGAAACAGATCCTTCAGTCCGACCTGTCTGTGCCGACCAGATATCCTAAATTAATCCAGTCCCATTTGCCACCATTTGACCCATATCCCTCTAAACTCTTCCTTTTCATGTACCCATCCAGGTGCCTTTTAAATGTTATAATTGTACCAGCCTCCACCACTTCCTCTAGCAGCTCATTCTATACACGTACCACCCTCTGGGTGAAAGAGTTGCCCCTTAGGTCCCATCTAAATCTTTGCTCTTTCACTTTAAACCTATGCCCTCTAGTTTTGGACTCTTCCACCCTGGGAAAAGAGCTCAGCTATTCACCCCGTCCATGCCCCCCACCACCCCCCACCCTATTTTATAAACCTCAATAAGGTCATCCCTCAGCCTCTGATACTCCTGGGAAAACAGCCCCAGCCTGTTCAGCCTTTCCCTATAGTTCAAACCTTCTAATCCTGGCAACATCTTTATAAATCTTTTCTGAACCCCTGCAGGTTTAATAATATCATTCCTAAAGCAAGGACAATTGAACACAGTATTCCAATAGTGGCCTAACCACGTATCCCACATCTGTTACTATGGGGGAGGCCTTGTCGTGCAAGGTGTAGCAGCTTGCTCCTCAGTCAGAAACTTCAAGTTCAAACTCCACTCCAGGACCCAACAGCCAAGGAAGGAGCATTCATAATGAGGCCAAACAGGTTGAGTATCCACTTGCAAATCCCTCCAACACACACACACACACACCAATGGCAGGCACTAAGAGTGGGAGAGATTCCTGGTCATCGGTGTGATGGAAAGAACATTGGAGTGTCTGTCATCACTGTTCATAGATCAAAGGTGGAGGTAAAAGGCATGTTGCTACTGCAACTCAGACTTTGGGGAAGTGGTTGCCGGGATGGTCTGCATTGTGACACTGGGGCTCGGACCTGCCCTTTGGGAGGAGATCTCAAAACGAAGAAGATCTGTTGTAACTAGAAAATGTGGCAACCAATTTCTGGGCAGCCAGCTCCCACCAGTGACAATACAACAATTCTATGGATTGTAAAATGTTGGCATAGCCTTACCAGGCCATAGGGCTCCTCTCCCATTGTGGAGAGGGAGAGAGACGTGGGACTGGTGATGGTTTGACCTGAGGGTCATCACGCCTCAGGTGAGGTTGAGAAGAAGTGACCTTAATGGTAACCTCAGCCAGTAGTCGGAACTAAACCCACACTGTCACTATCACTTACCAGCTGTTCAGCCAACTGAGCTAAACCAGCTCCCTTCTTTCAACCACTCCACAGTGTGGAGAACAGTCCTTTTTGTCAGATAGTGCCATGAGACATGTTACATCCACCTGAGAGGATAAACTTGGCCTCAGTTTAATATCTCCACCAAACGTTAGCACCTCTGACAATGCAGCACTCCTTCAATACTGCCCAGCAATGTCACCCTGGTGACTAGTCACCTGTTAGCCTGGAGAGAGAATCTGCACACAAGTTTATTTTCCTGTCCTTCACGTATTTTGAAGCAGGTTACAGACTATCAGTTGGAATACGTAAGTCAGTAAATTGTTGTTCACATGATGCCTGTTAGTTCCTTGTTTATGTTAATTCAGTTACTGTAGAATACAAACAAACCGTTAATATCTCAATTAAAAACTCCTTTTGTGGTTCAAACACTCCTGTGCAATGCCTTTGGAGGTTTTACGATGTCAGATGTGCTATGTAAATGCAAGCTGGTGTTGTTCTACTCCAACAACTTTACAACCAGTGGCAAAATGTTTAGCCATTTTGCCCTGGCCTCCCATCTGGAATTCTCTCCCTCAGTTCCCACTGGCCTCCTGTCTGGAATTCTCTCCCTAAGTTCCCGCTGGTCCCTCCTCACCTTCAATATCCAACTTAACACTCTTATTTTCAAGTTTGTTTCTGAATATCTCAGGTCTAGGGCCCAACTGGGAAATGCCTTAGGTTACTTCATGTACCCTCAAGGCAGATCTATGAAGGTAATGTGTAAATGTTTGTGGGACTCAGTAAGGAGTTTGATCTTCAGGAGGGGGACTGAAATATTTTTTAAAATGTCAGGGCACATCTTGCAAGCATGAAGCTCCCTGGGATGGCATAGGAAGCTGGGTTGCAATTTGGGCTTTTTATTTAACCCTAATTTCAACAGTTACTCTCTTGGGGCTGTTTATTGGGAATTACCCAATATCCTTGTCACTTTTATGACAATAATGAATTAGACACATCACATAAATTTATATACATATTTTAAATCCTGAATTATAATCTACTTGAGCTTCAATCCCTGAGTTTATGTCATCGCAATTAGATTTGTGGCTTATAATCACTCCCAGAGGTCCATTATTACTGATATTACTAACATAACGATTGCATTACTCACTCCCATAAATATCTAGGTGAAGGAAACAAGTTGCAGGCTGATCACTCTCTCACCTCACTCAATAAAATCCTATTTAAAACCTTGACATAAATTATATATCAAAAAGGAGGTCTTCTGGAGTAGTAGGTAGCATTCGTGCCTCTGAGCCAGAAACTGTGGGCTCAATCCCACTCCAGGACTTGATGACCAGGGAAGGTGCACTCATAACATGGCTAAGCAGATTCAGTATCAACCTGCAAATCCTTATCCAACACACACCACGGTGGGCAAGAGTGGGAGGGGAGAGGTTCCTGGTCAGCTACGTAAAATCCGATCTTCTTGCCATAGAGAGAATACAGTGGAGGTTCTGTCACCAGAGATGGTAGGACTGTCCTACGAGAAGAGATTGGTTCAACAGGGCCTGCATTCACTAAGGTTTAGTAGGATGAGATCTGATTGAAAAGTATAAAATCCTAATAGGACTGGACGGACAAGATGCAGGACGGATGTTTCCCCTGGTTGGACAGCCTTAAACCAAGGGACACAGTCTCAGTTTACAGGGCTTGACCAGAAGGTCTTGTGGCATAGTGATAGAGTCCTCACCTCTGAGCTAGGAGGCTTAGGTTGTATTCCACTGCTCCAGAGATAAGCATCTCTGAACAGGTTGATTCGTAGACTGGGACTGAGAGAAGGAAACATTTCTTCACTCAAAGTGCAGCGAACCTGTAGAATTATCTTCCTGTGGAGGCCAAGCCACTGAATGTATTCAGGCGATAGATCCATTTTTAGATATTAAAGGCACCAAGGGGTATGGGCAGAAAGTGAGAATGAAGCATTGAGATAGAGCATCAGTCATGATCATATGGAATGTTGCAACAGCTTCAAAAGGATGAATGGCCTATTCTGGCTATTGGTGTCTACTTATAGCTCCAGGCTACAATATGCATGAAAAAGTGCATGTTACTATGGCGACTTGGACTCCTTGGGGAGGTGGGAGGGTCTCCTTGCTGTGGTTGGTTGGCATGCACCAAATTGGTCCCAAAAGCATGGGGTTAAAACCCATTCCAGCTGAGGTCAGTTCAGCATCTGCATCCTCCCATGGGGTAGATTGTGTTTCTGTAGGTTACAGCTTCCCTCGGGCAGAGAACGAAGGAAGAAGGTATTTAAAGGCTTTGTGGTATCCACAGGGAAAACTCTGCCCTTCTGACAATATTTCCTCCTTTCCTGAGGCTGGTGACTCCCTTCTAGGGCGCGAGTACAAAGATGGCGCTCTGGTACCTCTCCCTGTCGGCTATGCCTTATTAGCTGGTCAAGAAAGCCAGCACCAGTGAGCTTTTCGCCTGTGGTTAGGCAAGGCTATTGGTGAGTGCTTTCATGGTAGAGTCGCATGATTGAAATGGAGACCTTGATATATACAACATGTTTTTACCAATCTCAGCCATAGAAAAGAACTTTACTGACGTTTTAGTTCTTGGCTGATCTTGTAATGTAGAAAGCAGAGCTTCCAAGTGTGCACAACAAGATCCCACAAATCATAATGCAATAGCTATCAAATCATCTGCTCCAGTGATGTTGTTGGCTGAGAAATAAAACATTATTCTCAATCACTGAAAACAACTCTTCCTCACAATAATGCCAAAGTCCTTTCACACACACTTGACAGAATAGGCGAGGCCTGGGTTTAACATATCATTTAATGGCAACACTTCCAACAGTCCAGTATCTCCTTCAATACTGCACTGGAGAATCAGCATTGGCTTTGTGCTCATAAGAAACCTTAGAGTGCAGGTTCATAGTTCCATTAAAGTAGATTTATGGGTAGACAGGATGTTGAAGAAGGCATTTGGTATACTTACGTTTATTGGTCAGTGCATTGAATATGGGAGTTGGGAAGTCATGTTGTGGCTGTACAGGACATTGGTTAGGCCACTTTTGGAATATTGCATGCAGTTCTGATCTCCTTCCCATCGGAATGATGTTGTGAAACTTGAAAGGGTGCGGAAAAAATTTACAAGGATGTTGACAGGGTTGAAGGATTTGAGCTACAGGGGGAGGCTGAATAGGCTGGGGCTGTTGGAGACTGAGGGGTGACATTAGAGAGGTTTGTAAAATCACAAGAGGCATGGATAGGATAAATAGAGGTCTTTTCCCTGGAGTGGGGGAGTCCAGAACTAGAAGGCATACGTTTAGGGTGAGATGGGAATAACTTAAAAGGGCCCTAAGGTGAAACGTTTTCACTCAGAGGGTGGTGCGTGTATGGAATGAGCTGCCAGAGGAAGTGGTGGAGGCTGGTACAATTATAACATTTAAAAGGCATCTGGATGGATCCATGAATTTAAAGATTTTACAGGGCCAAATGCTTGCAAATGGGACTTGATTAATTATAGATTAATTATATATATTAGTATCTGGTCAGCATGGATGAGTTGGACTAAATGGTCTGTTTCCATGCTGTACAACCCTATGACTCTATCTTTGAAGTGACATGTGAACCCATGATATTCTAAGAGCCAGGAGTGACACCAACTGAATGATGGCAAATAGGCACCATTTACGCCAGGCAGATTCGAGGCTCTATCAAGGGCTCAGCTAATCTCAATTGAAGCAGTTGTGTGACATGTTCTGAGCTCAAGGGAGCTTAGTTAAAACATTGCTGGGTTGAGAGAAAGGAAATGGTAGACTGCTGACTTGGACTATCATCCAATGAACCGAGTATCAGGAAGTACGCAGTTGCAGACCCAAAGGAGCATGAGTGTAGCTCATCCTCAGAGCTCTTCACTCGGGGAACCATCACTGGCTATCATTCACCCAAAGAATAGTCACTGAGATGAGGCATAGGTGGGTCACAGATGGTCAAATCCTGAAACCAGCTCCTTTAGCCTTGGAAAATTGGCTATTACTTGACCATTTGAGGGCCTTAATTGCCGTCAGATTGGAAAAGGACCTTCTTTCCCAGCACTACAACTGAGTAAAAACAATGACGGCAGATGCTGGAAACCAGAGTCTAGATTAGAGTGGTGCTGGAAAAGCACAGCATTTCAGACAGCATCCGAGGAGCAGGAAAATCGACGTTTCGGGCAAAAGCCCTTCATCAGGAATACAGGCAGAGAGCCTGAAGGGTGGAGAGATAAGAGAGAGGAGGGTGGGGGTGGGGAGAAAGTAGCATAGAGTACAATAGGTGAGTGGGGGAGGGGATGAAGGTGATAGGTCAGGGGGGGAGTAGATAGGTGGAAAAGGAGATAGGCAGGTAGGATGAGTCATGAGGACAGTGCTGAGTTGGAAGTTTGGAACTGGGATGAGGTGGGGGAAGGGGAAATGAGGAAACTGTTGAAATCCACATTGATGCCCTGGGGTTGAAGTGTTCCAAGGTGGAAGATGAGGCGATCTTCCTTCCAGGCGTCTGGTGGTGAGGGACAAGCGGTGAAGGAGGCCCAGGACCTCCATGTCCTTGGCTCAACATTTCAACTCCCCCTCCCACTCAGCCGAGGGCATCAATGTGGACTTCCAACATTTTCCTCATTTCCCCTTCCCCCACCTCACCCACCTCACCCCAGTTCCAAACTTCCAGCTCAGCACTGTCCCCATGACTTGTCCTACCTGCCTATCTCCTTTTCCACCTATCTACTCCCCCCCTGACCTATCACCTTCATCCCCTCCCCCACTCACCTATTGTACTCTATGCTACTTTCTCCCCACCCCCGCCATCCACTCTCTTATCTCTCCACCCTTCAGGCTCTCTGCCTGTATTCCTGATGAAGGGCTTTTGCCCAAAACGTTGATTTTCCTGCTCCTCGGATGCTGTCTGAAATGCTGTGCTTTTCCAGCACCACTCTAATCTAGACTCTGGTTTCCAGCATCTGCAGTCATTGTTTTTACCCAGTTGTAGTGCTGGGAAAGAAGGTCCTTTTCCAATCTGACGGCAATTAAGGCCCTCAAATGGTCAAGTAATAGCCAATTAAGGGCCTCAACCTACTACCGATTTGATTACCTATCTTCCCAATCAGCAAGAAAAATGGCTGACTTCCCACTTGACACCATGGGTGGACGTCCACGATGACCAAGCTACCTAACTGACAACTGGAGGCATGGAGAAGAGGCTGGTGGGATGCCTCTGAAAACCACCAGCCCCCACCCTTGCCTTTTACACCACCCCCCTCTCCACATGACACCCACCCTGCAAAAAAACTAAAGAGGAAGATCTACCTTCTTGCTCTTAGAGTAGCCAACGAGTGGCAGTCTTTTGGACTTAGCTTCCAATTGGCCACCGATGAGTCAGGATTCCGCAGTTGAGGTTTGTGATTTGTCAAGAAGCTCACTGGTCAGCTTTTTAACAAGCTGATTGGTGCGTGATCGGGCACGCTGCAGGGCAGCAAGTTAGATGACAACTAATATATCTGTCCCCATACTTAACCAGAGGAGGGAACAGTCTCAGCTAATATCCTGGCAGTTTATATCTTTGATATATAAATATTCACTGAGTACCATCCTGTACAAGTGCCAGGAAAGATCAGTCTAATCAAATTCCAAAACAGAAATGTTAACTGTTGAACTAGACATTCCTTATTTGCACACAAATTAGTCATTGATTATAGACAAAAGAAACCTGTCCTATTGTTTTGCATCAAACAAGGAGACCTGTTCTGGGGATGGGAGTGGGCTTGGTGGAGTGAGGGTGGCACATGTTTAAGGTTCCTTATACATCAAATAAATTGGCTGTGAATCATTCTCTGAGTTTGTTATACGACAGTGAAGGGGCTTTGGAATTCTCAGCCAGCAGAGGTTTCACTTTCCCATTTGAGAGTGTGGGTACACACCAGCCTGAACTGATCTTAGAGTCGGATGAAAGGCCAGCACAACATGGGGCCTGTACTGTGCTCTACTGTTCTATGCCTATGTTCCAACATTGTAGGAGAGCAAGAAGTGACTTGCTATGTCTGAGTGCAAACGTACCCCTGGAATTATCTGTGTTTGATATGTGTCGTGACATTGCCCATGTACCCATGCTGTTTCCCTTGACGGTCGGAAAAGGGGAAGATGAGTTGATGTTTCCATTTGTATCCTGCTCTTGTCCTTCTTAGTGGAAGTGGTCATGGGTCTGGAAGATAATGTCAAAGGATCATTGGTGAATTTCTGCAGCGCATCTTGTAAACATACATACTGCTGCTACAGAGTGTCAGTGGTGGAGAAAGTGGATGTTGAAGGTGGTAAATGTGGTGCCAATTGAATGGGACGCGTTATCCTGGATGCTGCACTGGTCCAGGCAAGTGGTTCCATCACACTCCTGACTTGTGTCTTTTAGATGATGGAAAGCTTTTGGGGAGTCAGGAGATGAGTTACTTCCCATAGAATTCCCATCCTCTGACCTGGCTTGCAGCCACAGTGTCTATATCGTTGATCCAAACTATAAAGTAAGACCAAGTGAGTAAGGTACCAAAAGAACAATTGAGGTGCATTTCCCAGGAGGGATCGATGCTTTCAGGTAAGGAGGGCACACAACTGAAAACCAACCCCTAACATAAAAGAGTACATTTTGACTCATAGGGTTGATGACCTAACTAAGAGATGAAAAAGAAATTATCTGATTTTGAGGCCCTCTTCGGCAAGTGACTGGCAGGCCAGCATGCCAATGTTTCGCTTGAAAATTGAGGATACCAATATCATCAGGAGGAAACATCGGGGGATAGGAAACATCGGAGGATTATAATCCAGATAGGGAGGGGGTCCCAGGGTCACCATGGATCAGATTGCTTTGGTAAGTTCACAACACTTCAAAGCTTATATTTTGCAGTTCACTTTATTCACCTGTGTATGCATAACTCTGACCAGTTTCTACCCAACAGCAACAGGGATCTGTTTTTTGCAGCTTGTATTTCCATATTAAGAGGGTCCATCACCTGCTATAAAGGGTCATGAGGAAGATGGAATACTCTCTACTACAGTCACCGGTGTGGAGTGTGGCACACTCCCGCTGTGAGAGTTGGACCCTAGACAAAGAGGCCAAGAGGAGGTTTAAAAATGTGGGTGGGGCAGAGAATGCACAGAATCAGCTGGATGGACAGAAAGACAAATGAGTGGAATGGAGAAAGGGCAGAAATTCAGCAATCAAGAGTCAAGAGGACCTTTGAAAGAGAAAGATAGCTAACAGGGGACATTAGGAAAGAAGAGCTGACC
The DNA here is from genome assembly GCF_047496795.1 of Chiloscyllium punctatum. Lineage (NCBI taxonomy): Eukaryota > Metazoa > Chordata > Chondrichthyes > Orectolobiformes > Hemiscylliidae > Chiloscyllium > Chiloscyllium punctatum. Next base: position 8,920,525 of record NC_092771.1, on the reverse strand, counting down.
TGCCAACATGGTGAAGGAGAAATCAAGATGAAAACAGAAAAGGAAGAAGACAATCCAGATGGGTGGACCATGCTGCGACATGGATCCCCAAAGAAAGGGGGTAGATATAGGACTGATGTTAGGGGTAGGTTCTTCACTCAGCGAGTCGTAAGTTCATGGAATGCCCTGCCAGTAGCAGTAGTGGACTCTCCCTCTTTATGGGTATTTAAGCGGGCATTGGATAGGTATATGGAGGATAGTGGGTTAGTGTAGGTTAGGTGGGCTTTGATCGGCACAACATCGAGGGCCGAAGGGCCTGTACTGCGCTGTAATGTTCTATGTTCTATGTTCTATGTTCTATGAAAGATGGGTCACAGAAGAACTAAAACAATGACATTTGAGTGACAATGAACAAGCACCACAGGAAAGTGATTTGGACACAGGATGGTCATCATTATCTGAATAGGAATAGTCAATATCAGTGTGTTGGCACAGCCATCCAATTTTGAAACCATTGCCAACCAAATATACCAGGTGTAGGTACTCAAAATCAAACCTAAACATTGTTTATTCTATGATCTGCTGAAGTATAGATTTCAGATTTGCTTTAATGACATCCAAAATAAATGGAGTTGTGGTTGAGTTGTTTTATGTGATTTTTTTTCCCCTTTCTTCAGTTTACTGGAGCACTTTTGAAGGAAAATCTGTTTGATCTGGTACAATCAGTAAGTTAAAGCACAACAGTACTGTTCGTTCTGTTACAAAGTGTACAATAATAGACAGCAGAAACATTGAGATCTGCAGCAGAAACAGCTTGGAGAAAGTTATTTGACATCCATGAGAGTTAAATTTTCTACTACACTTGACTGACCAAATTAGATGGGGCCATTTTATATTGGGTACCACGGGACTGAGAGGAACTACAGAGTCATAGAGTCATAGAGACATACAGCACAGAAACAGACCCTCCATTCCAACTCATCCATGCCAACCAGATATCCTAAATAAATCTAGTGCCATGTGCCAGCATTTGGCCCATATCCCTCTAAACCTTTCCTATTCTTATATCCATCCAGAAGCCTTTGAAATGTTCTAATTGTACCAACCTCCACCACTTCCTCTGGCAGCTTATTCTACATACGTACCATCCTCTGCAAGGAGAAGTTGCCCCTTAGGTCCAAATTAAATCTTTTCCTCTCTCACCATAAACCTATGCCCTGTAGATTAGATTAGATCCCTACAGTGTGGAAACAGGCCATTTGGCCCAACAAGTCCATACCGACCCTCCCAAGAGGGTCTCCCAAGAGAGTTTTGGGCTCCTTCATCCCGGGGAAAAGACGTTCTGCATTTACCCTATCAATCCCCTCATGGTTTTATAAACCTCTATAAGGTCACCTTTCAGCCTCCAATGCTCCAAGGAAAATAGCCCCAATCTATTCATTCTCTCCCTATCGCTCAAACCCTCCAACCCCGGCAACATCCTTATAAATCTTTCCTGAACCCTTTTAAGTTTCACAACATCTTTCCTCCAGCAGGGAGATCAGAACTGCACGCAGTATTCCCATAGTGACCTAACTGGGCAGCAGAATCAACACTTCATCACAGTAATTCCCACTTCTCAATTTATAGACTTTTGTCTATTAGAGGATAATGATTGTATCCTGCTCAAGTGTGATACAATTGATCCATTATTCTACACAGCATCTGTTAAATAAATATTTCTTTAAAACAACACAAGTGGAATCAGTAAGAAAGACAAAGTGCACCAGCAATAAACCACAAAATGATTGTTTACCTTCCACTTGAACTGTCTCGTAGTGTTTACTGTTGAAAATATTTTTATCTAGAGGTCAAACACCATTATTTCATTGATAAGAGGCTGCTCTGTGACGAGTTTGATTACTTCAGGCTAAGAACCATTCAGCCACAATGCTTTGACTCTGTTGGTTCAGGTTGCTTCCAAGTCAAAATGTCATGAGTTTGAGGCCTGGTCTGACACCAACACTCCTATTCTCAGCTAACAGGCATCTAGTGCTACACTTGAGGAACTGTTCTGTTGTTTGACATGCTGCCCTTTGTGAAAAAAAATGTTAATTATAGTTTCAATTTGCTGCCTGAGGTTGCTATTAGAAGATCCCATGGAACTGTCTGAAGACCAGGAAGGAGATGTTCCCTAACCAGTACTCTTCCCCATGCAGAATTATGGTTAAATGGTCTTAAAATAAATGTCATTTGTAGACTCTTAACATGCATAAAATGAATAGTATGTTGGGCAATCTAACAGCATTCACTGTATTTGAATGTAAGAGACTCTGTGAAAAGCTATGACACATACTGAAAACCATGTGGGGTGAACTGGTCACATCAAATACCATGAAATTTGATAATTATTCCCCATGTATGGTTCTATAACTCTGCCTTACCAGAATGTCTTTTTACATGAGAATCTCATGCTTTTCCTGCAATCCAGTTTACTTCTGGAAAGATGATATTTATCATCATTGTAACAATAGTAACTTTTATATACTGCCATGTTATTCCAGTATCTAAGGTCAAGGCAGGTCTTTTTCATATTATCTTGTAGACAACTTGCTCCCATGCTAGGATAATTTGTTTCCTTATTTTGCACCATGTGTTAAAAAGATTATAAGAGGTCCCTATTGGGCCAGTGGGTAAGTACATCACTCCTTTGTAAGACTACCTTGATGCCTCTCTGACAGGAAATCATTAATGGGTCAAAACACCCTCAGCTCAGCACAGAGGACGCAGAAAACAATATTTTGGCCCCAATCTCCTTTCTTCTAATTACTCCCCTGTTGGACACTTATTGGGCTGAACCAGTCTTGGCATTCTATTTAACAGAGTTAGGCTTCAAATCCCACATCCATTGCTAGGATTGCTTGCTTCTAGCCCTATCTCAGACTTCTGCCAAGCAAGTGAGTATCCATGTTTTTGTTACATACAAATCCAATTCGAGCCATAGAGATGTATAGCATAGAAACCAGATTCTTTGCTCTAACTCATCCATGCCAACCTGATATCCTAAATTAATCTAGTACCATTCGCCAGCATTTGGCCCATATCCCTCTAAACCCTTACTATTCATATACCCATCCTGGTTCCTTCTAAATGTTGTCATCACACCAGCCTCCACCTCTTCGTCTGGCAGCTCATTTCATACACACACCACTCTCTGTGTGAAATATTCCTCCCTTAGGTTCCTTTCAAATCTTTCCCCTATCATCTCAAACTTATGCCCTCTAGTTTTGGATCCCCTAACCCAAGGAAAAGACCATGTCTACTCATCCTATCCATGCCCTTCACGATTTTATAAACCTCTATAAGGCCACCATCCCTCAGCTTCTAATGCTCCAGGGGAAACAGCACCAGCCAATCAGCCTTTCCCTATGGCTTAAACACTCCAACCTTGGCAACATCCTTTCTTTTTTGAACACTTGCAAGTTTCACAACACCCTACCTATAGCAGGGAGACCAGAATTGCACACAGTACTCTAAAAGTTGCCTAACCTATATATCAGGTACAGCCGCAACATGATCTCCCAACTCCTATACTCAATGTACTGACCAATAAAAGCAAACATACCAAACACCTTCACTATCCTACCGACCTGTGACTCGTTTTTTAAGGAACTATGAACCTGCACTCCAAGCTCTCTTTGTCCAGCAACATTCCCCAGGATTTTACTATTAAGTCTATAAGTCCTGCCTCCGATTTGCCTTTCCAAACTGCAGCACCTCACATTTAACTAAATTAAACTCCATCTGCCAAACCCCGGCCCATTGGCCTATCTGATTAAGATCCCATTGTACACTGAGGTAACCTTCTTCACTCTCCTCTACACCTCCAATTTTAGTGTCATCTGCAAACTTACTAACCATATATCCTATGTTCCATCCAAATCATTTATATAAATGATGAAAAGCAGTGGACCCAGTACTGATCCTCCTGGCACCACCACTGGGTACAGGCCTCCAGTCTGAAAGGCAACCCTCCACCACCACCCTCTGTCTTCTACCTTCAAACCAAATGGCTAGTTCTCCTTGTATTCTAAGTGGTCTAATCTTGCTAATCTGTCTACCATGAGGAATCTTGTCAAATGCCTTACTGAAATCCATATAGATCATGTCCACCACTCTGCCTTCATCAAGCCTCTTTGTAACTTCTTCAAAAAAACTCATTCAAATTCGTAAGACATAATTTCCCATGCACAGGTTGACTATCCCTAATCAGTTCTTGCTTTTCCAAATATAGGTAAATCCTGTCCCTCAGGATTCCCTCCAACAATTTGCCCAGCACTGATATCAAGCTCACCAGTCAATATTTTCCTGGCTTTTTCTTATCACCTTTCTTAAATAGTGGCATCATATTAGCCAAGCTCCAGTCTTCCGGCACCTCACCTGCCAATCTTTGACTGTCTTTCAGAAATTCCAACTGAAACGTCGACTCTCCTGATCCTTGGATGCTGCCTATGCTTTTCCAACACCACACTTTTTGACTATTCTAAAATGCTATCTAACTATCCCATCCTTCCATAGGTTCTGTCTCATTCACCCACCATAAGGTTATAAGACATAGAAGCAGAGTAAGCCATTCAGCCCATCAAGTCTGCTCCGACATTCAGTAAGATCATGGTTGATCTGATCATCCTTATTTCCACTTTCCTTTCTTTTTCCCCATAACCCTCGTTTCCTCTACTACAGTAATTAGAAATCTGTCCACCTCTGCTTTGAATGTAATTATTAACCCAATTCTATAGCCCTCTGCAGTAAAGAATTCCACAGACTCTCTACTCTCTGAGAAAGGAAATTCCTCCTTATCTCTGAGATTATGTCATCTGGTCCTAGACTCTCCCACAGGGAGAAACAACCTTTCTGCATCTACTCTGTCAAGTCCCCTAAGAATCATGTATGTTTTAATAAAACTCTCATTCTTCTGTATTCCAATCTACTCAACTTCTCCTCATAAGACAATCCCTCCACACCCAGGATCTAGATCTTAGAAGACTAAACATGACAGATATGGGAAGATATAATTCTGGGAAGTCCAGAACTAGGGAACTAAATTTAGAGATACAGAGTAGACCATTTAGGAATAAGAAGATGAGAAATTCCTTCATCCAGTGAGTGGTGGGCCTGTGGAATTCTCTACCACAGGAAGTGATTGAGACAAAAGCATTGAATGTTTTCAAGAAGGAGTTAGATATAGTTCTTGGGGCAAAAGGCATCAAAGAATGTGAGGAGAAAGCAGGAAGAGGGGACTGATTTGGATGATTGGCCATGATCATAGAACATAGAACATAGAACATAGAAAAATACAGAGCAGTACAGGCCCTTTGGCCCTCGATGTTGCGCCGATCCAAGCCCACCTAACCTACACTAGCCCACTATCCTCCATATGCCTATCCAATGCCCGTTTAAATGCCCATAAAGAGGGAGAGTCCACCACTGCTACTAGCAGGGCATTCCATGAACTCACGACTCGCTGAGTAAAGAATCTACCCCTAACATCTGTCCTATATCTACCACCCCTTAATTTAAAGCTATGCCCCCTCGTAATAGCTGACTCCATACGTGGAAAAAGGTTCTCATAGTCAACCCTATCTAAACCCCTAATCATCTTGTACACCTCTATCAAGTCACCCCTAAACCTTCTTTTCTCCAATGAAAACAGCCCCAAGTGCCTCAGCCTTTCCTCATACGATCTTCCTACCATACCAGGCAACATCCTGGTAAACCTCCTCTGCATCCGTTCCAGTGCCTCCACATCCTTCCTATAGTATGGAGACCAAAATTGCACACAATACTCCAGATGCAGCCGCACCAGAGTCTTATACAACTGCAACATGACCTCAGGACTCTGGAACTCAATTCCTCTACCAATAAAAGCCAGTACGCCATATGCCTTCTTCACAGCACTATTTACCTGGGTGGCAACTTTCAGAGATCTGTGTACATGGACACCAAGATCCCTCTGCTCATCCACACTACCAAATATCCGACCATTAGCCCAGTACCCCATCTTTTTGTTACTCTTACCAAAGTGAATCACTTCACACTTACCTACATTGAACTCCATTTGCCACCTTTCTGCCCAGCTCTGCAACTTATCTATATCACGCTGTAACCTGCCACATCCTTCCTCACTGTCAACAACTCCACCAACTTTCATATCATCCGCAAACTTGCTCACCCAACCTTCTAGCCCCTCCTCCAGGTCATTTATAAAAATGACAAACAGCAATGGTCCCAAAACAGATCCTTGCGGAACACCGCTAGTAACTGCACTCCAAGATGAATCTTTACCATCAACTACTACACTCTGTCTTCTTCCAGCCAGCCAATTCCTAATCCAAACCTCCAATTCACCCTCAATGCCAGACCTCCGTATTTTTTGCAGTAGCCTACCATGGGGAACCTTATCAAACGCCTTACTAAAATTCATATACACCACATCTACCATTTTACCCTCGTCCACCTCCTTAGTCACCTTCTCAAAGAATTCAATAAGGTTTGTGAGGCATGATCTGCCCTTCACAAAACCATGCTGACTATCCTTGATCACATTATTCCTATCCAGATGTTCATAAATCCTATCCCTTACAATTCTCTCTAAGACTTTGCCCACAACAGAAGTGAGACTCACTGGCCTATAGTTACTAGGGTTATCCCTACTCCCCTTCTTGAACAAGGGAACCACATTTGCTATCCTCCAGTCTTCTGGCACTATTCCTGTAGACAACGAGGACATAAAAATCAAGGCCAATGGCTCTGCAATCTCCTCCCTTGCTTCCTAGAGAATCCTAGGATAAATGCCATCAGGCCCAGGGGACTTACCTATTTTCACCCTTTCCAGAATTTCCAACACCTCCTCCCTACATACCTCAAAGCCATCCATTTTAATTAATTGTGACTCAGTATTCACATCGGCAACAATGTCCTGTTCCTGAGTGAATATTGATGAAAAGTATTCATTCAGTGCCTCCCCAATTTCTTCAGCCTCCACACGCAACTTCCCACTACTATCCTTGACTGGACCTATTCCTGAATGGTGGAGCAGATCCAAAGGGCTGAATGGCCTACACCTGCTCCTATTTTCTGTGTGGAGAGAACCTTTCTCTGGGCTGCCTCTAATGCCGATATATCTTCTCTTCGAGAAGGGGCCCTAAACAATTCATCACCTACCAATCTGCACTGCTTTCTGAAATAACTCCCCAGAGGCTGGTACCCTGTCACTAAGTCCCCCTTTATTTATACATGGAGAGTCCTTGACCCTGATCCAGCTCCCTCAGAGCCAGATCTCAGAGTGAGCAGTACCTCTGACACGCCTGTTGATATCTGTCAGCTAGGGCTCCCTGATTGGACCAGATTAACAGCTCTGTCAGGAAACTCGTATTCTATAAGATCCACCCGGCTGACCTTGTTACAACTACTACAGTTTCTAATCCCCAAATTTATCAACTTTAAAATTCTTACCATCATCTTCAATTCCTCCCAGAGTCTCATCACATTCTATTTTGACAAGCACCTACAGTCTCATATCCTTCCTGCCCCTCTTGGTCCATCAACGCTGACCTCTCTATTTAAAGTTAAAAATCACACAACACCAGGTTGGGTTTCCTTCAAGTTCTCCACTATCAGTAGTAGAGATTTATCCATCTTGGTCCCACTCTCTGGAACTCCCTGTCTAATCTTATTTTATTTCCCATCTTTATCGTCAATTTATCCTCATCTCAAAACACATCTTTTCAACTAATCTTTCGGCCTTCTTGATCTTTTGCCATGGCTTGGTATCATTTCCTTTAGCTCCCTATAATTAAAGTTGCCATGATCCTCCTGAGCCAGAGAGCTGTTTCCTCATTAGAAAGAGAGATGACTGGCAGTGGTTTAACCAAAGGGTCATCACACCTCAGGTGATGGAGAGGTTCAGAAGCAGACTCCTTCATGGTAACCTCAGCTGTTACGGGTATTAAACCTCATTATTGGCATCAGTCTGCATTGCAAGACCAATCATCCAGCCATCTGCATTAACTGACTACCTGTAATTAATCCCTCCAACCACTCTGTGAAGTGTTGGGATATTTGAGATTATTATATAAGTGTAAGTTAAGTTTGAATCACTGGAACTGGCAGATAGGACTTCAGTTCAACTCTCCAACTGACAAATGGCACATGTAACAATGTCATAATTCCTCCTTCCCAAAATGGAGAGTTAGCCTTGATGATGAGCACAGTGCCTCATAGGGATCATACTGATGAAAGAATCCCTGATAGTCATGGCGCTTTGGAAAAATGGTTAGAGTTCCTGCAGTTGACCACCCCCCCAGCTTTAATGTGGATATCAGGGGAGAACAGTCAGGTAGAGCTGTACGGACGCATCCACACTCAAAATATCCCTACCTTTGTCAGGTTTTCCCTGACACTCACAATCTAGGTTCTGATATGAAGAATTGCAATGAAGAAGATGGGAAGTCTCACGGTGCATTGGGTAGCTTCCCTGATTGAGTTTGAAGCTCTGGATTCAAATACCACGCCAGGACATGACAGTCAAGAAAGGTGAGTTCAAAACACAGCCAAACAGATTGAGGATCAACTTCGAACTCCTTTCAACAGATACAAATAGAATGAAAGATCATAGAATCCCTACAGCATGGAAGCAGACCATTCAACCCAATGAGTCCACAGCGACCCTCCAAAGGACATCCCACCCAGATCCACCCCCCTGCCCTTTCCATGGCCAATTCACCTGACCTGCACATCTTTGGACTGTGGGAGGAAACCAGATTATCTGGAGGAAACCCACGCAGACACAGGGAGAATGTGCAGACTCCATACAGACGGTCAGCCAAGTCTGGAATCGAACCCAGGTTCCTGGTACTGTGAGGCAGTAATGCTAACTAGTGAGCGGTGTCACCTGGGAGAGAGGCCTGGTAAGCCATGTGATGGACCAGGATCTACCATCACACTTCATAATTTGATGACAACATGCATGTCCATATGCATGTTGCCATAGCAACTCAGATTCCTTGTAGGGGGCAGTTGGCTGGTCAGCTGGTGTGGATTAGACCGGTACCAACATCACAGGGTTTGATCCCAGCACCTTCCAGTGCAGATCGCTATGCCTTGGGTCAGACCAGCCTTTGGAGAAATCTATAAATAATCTATAAATAGATGTGAGGAAGGTGTTGCTCAAAGACCAGCACCTCAAAAACAATCAGGCCTTCAGGAGAAGTGAACAGGAACGTTGAGCTACAGTGCATGATATTTGAAAGCTTCCATGTATTCTGACAATAGTATGAGGGATCAAAATTAATAGTTGTTCACACAAAAGAAAATCAAATGTGAGGACAAGTAAGAGCTGGAAACATTATAGAAATAAACCAAAAGTCCCTGAATGCCCAGGCTCGGAGCAATCTCTGTGTGATAGCTCACACAGGATACTGCTCAGTATTGATCCAACCTGCCTTGGTTATACTACAGTCACAGTGGGATAAATTAGACTATTTAACACAAAGGTCATGGCTCAAACTGCATGCAACTTATCCACAATCACCAACAGTGTGGTTTAACCATGCTGGTGTGACTCCAGACAACATAGGCTGGGGGCGCTCGCATTGCAACACTGTCCCTAGCTATCCTACCTTCATTTTTAAAGATAGGTACTCACAGTTTTCTCCTCTCTCCAAGTTGCTGACTCATTCTTGCGTTTGGATTAATAGGGGCCATCACTGTTTAGAACCTTCTCCATTCTTTATGATTCCCAGACACTGGGTTAAATTTAGGCTTTGAGCACTGATGTAAAACACATGATAGTCAGTGGGGAAAACCTCCTCCGATTTTAATTTCTGCTGAGCTTGGTAGGGCAGAGGAGTACAATGATATCATATACAGTCAAATCTGCCCCCAGGGTGTGGAGACACACGATTTGATTAGGGAGCACATAGTGGTAGAAATGGATTCGATAGAAAGTTCATAAAATGTCCATAAAATGTAGACAATTGGGGAATTATGGAGAAAGAGTGGCCATAAATTGGATAACACTTTCAAACAGCCAGAGCCTCTATGATGGACAGGGGGTAGCATAGAGGTAAGCATTGCTGCCTCACAGTGCCAGGCAACCCCAGTTCATTTCTAACCTTGAGTGACTGTATTTGTGGAGTTTGCACGTTTTCCCCATGCCTGTGTGTGTTTAGTCCGGGTGCTCCGGTTTCTTCCCACAGTCCAAAGATGTCCAAATTAGGTGGATTGGCCATGGGAAATTGCCCATAGTGTTCAAGGATGTGCAAGCTAGGTGAATTAGCTGTGGGAAAGTGGATAGGGTGGGGTGCCCTTCAGCGGATTGGTGCAGACTCGATGGGCCGAATGTTGTCAGTATTGACCTCCATCTGCGCTGTAGGGATTCTATGAACAGAACGGCTTCCTTTAATGTAATATAATGGTCCAATAATGTTCCCACTCCATATCAACATAGACTCCTGTTCTATAATAGAAGCATCGGACAGGTGCAGGCCATTTGGCTCACTGAACTCATTCTGCTATTCATCTAGATCATAGCTGATCATCTACCTCAACCCTATTTCTCCATACTATCCCCAAAATCCATGACATCCGTAATATCTAGAAACCTATTGATTTCCGTTTTGAACCAGCTCAATGATGGAGGTTTCACACCCCCCTAGAGTAGCAAATTCACAACCTATTCAGTGAAGAACCTCATCCTCAGTTCAATCCTTCCCTCATTCTGAGACTGTGCCCGCTGATTCTAGACCCCCATCCTCCCCACTCCCTCACCAGCCCCACCCAGTCAGAGGAAACAACTCTCTACACCTACCCTGTCAAGTCCCATATGTTTCAATACAAGGAACACTGGAGGGTGATCAGGTTAGTAATGGAATTTTCCCACCTCACTGATGTGGGGAACAGTAAATCCAATTCCATTATTTCTCCCACCGGTGACTTTAGTGAGTTCCGCATTGACTGGGGATCTGAAGCTGGGATTTCCACATCACACCGGATGGTTCCATTAACCACTGGTGCCTTTGGGTAGGCATTTGCTCACTTTTACACCCAAATAAATCTGGGAAATGTTTACTAGATAGATTAGGATTTGATTGACCCAAAGCGGTTTGTAAATTGGAAAAGAAAACCTCTAGACAATGTTAGTATTTAAGTGTGAAAGAGCAGTGCACAAGATGATGTGAATCAGGTGGTTTAAGAGCACTGTAAAATTCCAAATCATTCCAACGTGTATAAAAGACTGGGAGAGTCAGCAGTTCTACAGTTCAGATTTTTCAGGAAAGAATGGGTGTTTTTGCATGGCTACCCCAATTTAGGAAGAGTGGTGTTTTATCCACCTCTTGATGTAGTCTCCCCACCATATATTTCAGGGTGGCACGGTGGCTCAGTGGTTAGCACTACTGCCTCACAGTGTCACAGATCCGGATTTCGTTCCAGCCTTGGGCGAAATTTACACATTCTCCCCTTATCTGCGAGGGTTTCCTCTGGGTGCTCCACTCACCTGCCACAAACCAAAGATGTGCAAGTTAGATGGATTGGCCCTGTAGTGTCCAGGGATGTATAGGCTAGGTGAATTAACCATGGAAAATGCAGAGATACAGGAATGAGGTGAGTCTGGGTGAGATGCTTTTTGAAGGGTCAACATAACTCGATGGGCCAAAGAGCCTGCTTCCACACTGTAGGGATTCTATGATTTCCATTCAGCACCAGTCTGAGATGCATCAGACAAATGAGCAGTGGGTTACATTATTCACTAAAGCTTGTATATTTCTGAGTAGCACCAATGACACACGAGATCTCACATCTGTACTGTCTGCTGCCTCCATACAACATATAAACACTAAAAGGAATTAGATATTGCTGAGAAGAGAGACATGTTGTTGAAACTTTACCACTCATCTGGACGAGCACAAGAAGGCCAAATTTTCAAACAAGCGCAACAATTTACACTACAGAAGAAAAGGATGTTGACTGATAGATAAGTGGATTTTGATTGGCCCAGGGCTTGACATAGACCATAGGGTTATACAGCACAGAAGCAGACCCTTTGGTCCAACCAGTCCATGCCAAACATAATCCTGAACCAAACTAGTCCCACCTGCCTGCTCCTGGCCCATACCCCTCCAAACCTTTCCTATTCATGTACTTATCCAAATGTCTTTTAAACATTTTAATTGTACCCACATCCACCACTTCCTCAGGAAGTTCATTCTACACGCAAAACCACCCTCGTGTAAAAGATTTTCCCTATAACTTTTTAAAATCTCTCTCCTCTCACCTTAAAAGATATGCCCCCTAGTCTTGAATTCTCCAACCCTATGGAAAAGACAACTACCATTCACCCTATCTATACTCTTCTTGATTTTATAAACTTCTTTAAGGTCATCTCTCAACCTACTATGCGTCAGTGAAAAAGTCCCAGCCTATTCAGCCTTTGTTACTCAAACATTCTATACCCAGCAACATCCTGGTAAATCCCTTCTGAACCCTCTCCAGCCTGATAATATCCTTCCCATAACTGGGCGACAAGAACCAGACACAATATTCCAGAAGAGGCCTCACTGATGTCCTATACAACCTCAACATGGCGTCCCAACTCCGAGAGCAACCATTGCTTTTTGAATGTACAACTGCGAGGAAGAGCCAATGGAGGCTAGCAACAAGGGAGCAGTTCCCCAGTGCTGCAGAGTAAAATGACAGAAGTGACAGTGTCTAGCTGCCTTTGGAAGCTTGTCTTCGTAGTTATGAGTACAATACAAATGGAACATAGGATGCATTCAGTGCTCATTTGGAAAAAAAATAATATATTGCTTGAGGCAAATTAGAAGATTCCACTTTAGAAGATCAATTCTTGATTTCCGATCTTAGTTGACTTAGTTGATCTCTGTCAGAAGGTTCAATTCAGAAAGAGTCAAAATGAAGCGACACGATGGCACAGTGGTTAGCACTGCTGCCTCACATCGCCAGAGACCCAGTTTCAATTCCCGCCTCAGGTGACTCTCTGTGTAGAGTTTGCACATTCTCCCCGTGTCTATGTGGGTTTCCTCCGGGTGCTCCAGTCTCCTCCCACAATCCAAAAATGTGCAGGTTAGGTTAATTGGCCATGCTAGATTGCCCGTAGTGTAAGATGAAGGAGTAAATGTAGGGGAATGGGTCTGGGTAGGTTGGGCTTCGGTGGGTCGGTGTGGACTTGTTGGGCCAAAGGGCCTGTTTCCACACTGTAAGTAATCTAAATCTAAATAATACAAGTTTCTGAGTACCTTTGGACTAACCTCCTTCCCATCACAATAATGATATTTAGTGTGTTCTTAACGTAGAAAATCAGACAGTGTTAAATGCCTGGATTAGTGGTGCTGGAAGAGCACAGCAGTTCAGGCAGCGTCCAAGTAGCTTCGAAATCGACGTTTCAGGCAAAAGCTCTTCATCAGGAATAAAGGGCCTGAACTGCTGTGCTCTTCCAGCACCACTAATTCAGAATCTGGTTTCCAGCATCTGCAGTCATTGTTTTTACCCCAGTGTTAAATGCCTTCTAACCCCATCCTTGTGACCTGCATTTCCCATGGCTAACCCACCTAGCCTACACACTACTGGAAATTTAGCATGGCCATTGGTGGTGGGCAAGTTGTTGGAATCCTGAGGGACAGGATGTACATGTATTTGGAAAGGCAAGGACTGATTAGGGATAGTCAACATGGCTTTGAGCATTGGAAATCACGTTTCACGAACTTGATAGAGTTTTTGAAAAAGTAACAAAGGAGATTGAGGAAGGAAGATCTATATGGACTTCAGTAAGGCATTCAACAAGGTTCCTCATGGTAGACTGGTTACCAAGATTAGATCTCATGGAATACAGGGAGAACTGGCCATTTGGGTACAGAACTGGCACGAAGAGGGTGGTGGTGGAGGGTTGTTTTTCAGACTGAAGGCCTGTGACCAGTGGAATGCCACAAGGATCGGTGTTGGGTCCACTACTTTTGTCATTTATATAAATTATTTGGATATGAACACAGGAGGTATAGTTAGTAAGTTTGCAGATGACACCAAAATTGGAAGTGTAGTGGACAGCAAAAAACGTTACCTCAGATTACAATGGGATCTTGATCAGATGGGCCAATGGGCTGAGGAGTGGCAGATGAAGTTTAATTTAGATAAATGTGAGCTGCTGCATTATGGGAGAGCAAATCAAAGCAGGACTTATACACTTAATGGTAAGGTCCTAGGGAGTGTTGCTGATCAAAGAGACCTTGGAATGCAGGTTCATAGCTCCTTGAAAACAGAGTTGCAGGTAGATAGGATGGTGAAGAAGGCGTTTGGTATGCTTTCTTTTACTGGTTACAGTATTGAGTACAGGAGTTGGGAGGTCATGTTGTGGCTGTACAGGACATTGGTTAGGCTACTTTTGGAATATTGCATGCAATTCTGGTCTCCTTCCTATCACAAGGATGTTGTGAAACTTGAAAGGGTTCAGAAAAGATTTACAAGGATGTTGCCAGGGTTGGAGGGTTTAAGCTGTATGGAGAGGCTGAACAGGCTGGGGCTGTTTTCCCTGGAGCATCAGAGGCTGAGGGGTGACCTTATAGATGTTTATAAAATCATGAGGGGCATGGATAGGACAAATAGACAAAGTATTTTCGCTGGGGTCGGGGAGTCCAGAACTAGAGGGCATAGGTTTAGGGTGAGAGGGGAAAGATATAAAAGGGACCTCTGAGGCCAATTTTTCACACAGAGGGTGGTGCGTGTATGTAATGAGCTGTCAGAGGAAGTGGTGGAGGCTGGTACAATTGCAACATTTAAAAGGCATCTGGATGGATATATGAATAGGAAGGGTTTAGAGGGATATGGGCCGGGTGCTGGCAAATAGATTGGGTTGGGATATCTGGTCGGCATGGACTAGTTGGACTGAAGACTCTGTTTCTGTGCTTTACACCTCTATGACTCTAATCCACCCTAATCTGTACATTTTGGGACCGTGGGAGGAAACTGGAGCAAACCCATACAGACATGGAGAGAACATGCAAACTCCACAAAGACAGTCACACGAACGTGGAATTGAACCAGGTTCGATTCCACCCTTGGGCAAATGTCTGTATGGAGTTTGCATCTTCGCCCTGTGTCCACCTCACGGGTTTCCTTCAGGTTTCGTCCCACAGATGTTCAGGTTAAGTGTATTGGCCATGTTAAATTTTCCATAGTGTGCAGGTTAGGTGAGTTAGCCATGGTAAATGCTTCCACACTGTAGGGGTCTTCTGAAATTTCCTACTCAGTCCTGCACCTCTTACCCTTAAAGTATGACCCCTGGTTCTGGATCCCGCACCACTGAGAACATCCTTCCTTCACCCTAACCTGTCTAGTCCTGTTAAATGTTTTTATATTTCTGTGAAATACCCCGCTCATTCTTCTCAACTTCAGTGAATAGAATCCCAGGAGGGATCTCAGGAGATATTGATAGAGAGGGACATAAAGACAATTGGCAAAACAGATTCGAGGGAGCTTGAAAGGGTTCAACTGCTTGAGTCTCTCATCTCAGTTTCCTCATCACGTTACAGCGCTGGCTCCAATCCATCTCTACCGGAGATCCTGTTCCACATTTTCGAATTGTACATACTTTGCTTATGACGAATGGACGCAACCGGCCATCTGAAAAACCTGGGCGGGATTACAATGCTCGCTTTGGATCTGGAGCGAGTCGGCGAACACACAAAAAAACAGACTTAAAGACAGCGTTTGCAGGCACCATGTGGCCCGTACATTAAAAAAATTCGAATAAATTAATGCATTTGCAGTTTGCGCTTGAAATGCACGGCATTCGCAAGATGCAACTCCTGTCTACGAGACTGCATCGAAAAAATGTCGATTAATTTCGTAAAAGCGACCTTTCGGACGATGTTTACGAAACGATTTTTAAAATCCTTATGAAATCGCCATCAGAACGCGCTCCCGGAGGGAAACGTGCACCTCTTTAATTGGCTCGTTTCAAGCTTTTTTTTTCGCTCACTCCCCAAATAACAGAGGCAAAGATGGGAGGGAGGGAGGGAGATGCAAGGGTTTTGTAAATTCTGTGCGTTTTGCACAGAGTGACGGCGAGAGGTTCGCACGCTAATGAAACATTCGCTGGTCATCTCGTCCTAAATGTCAGTTCGTTGCTGAACACGCTTTTTGTTTTAATCTCCCCAGGACCGATGTGGGGTAAATAAATCGATGGATGTTATTAACAGTTTAAATTGGCTTTTTTTTTTCCTCTGGAAATATATTTCGGCGTACTTGGGAGAAATTGCACTTAAAAAGCCAGGGGCTATTTATTGTTGTTTTACAGGACAGAATAATTCGACAAGATTCGTTCAAACGAGTATATGCAATTAAATAATCCCTTTATGTATCCATTTATCTACCAAAATTGTTTTCAAGCCCAATTGGTGAAACATTAATTTATTTTTTTTAAATTCTGCATCCAACGAATAAATTTAGTTCAAAAAACAATATTTCAAAAGGTGACCAATCATACTAAATAATTAAACAAAACTTGGAATATGGTGACCTACATGGACTCAGTGACTAGCCCACTTCCCTGTTTTCAGGAAGCCTTTCTGAACGATTCAATCTTCAGCCCCCACCCCTCCTCCCCCCGCCGTGTACCTTCACCCCTCCCGCCCAGTCGCCTCTGTTTTCCATTCTTGTTCATTGTAATAATCTCCCTGAACACAGTGTGATAGAACACTTGTGGTTGAAGTTATGTCCCATCAACCCAGGTTTATCTTAGTGTTCAATTTTGTGAACAATTTATTAATTTTGCATTATTTTGATGCGTGCAATTCACTGGGTCAGAAACCAGAGAGGAAAACATAATTTTGATGCCTTCCCCTATGTGTTTAATTGAACAACACATCTCAAAACAACACCAGTAATCTGCAAAATCAGTAAATTGTTAACCGGATTGGGATTTATTGGTAAACTATTCTACAATCAAATGGACTATTTTAGTTTGTGTTATTCTTAAAGAAAGGACCATATTCATAAAAAGTTGTGCTAACCACAGTCTGAAAGTAACATACTTCTGCTGAGTAACTATGACTCAATTTATATACGGCAGGGCTGGCTATTCAAATGCAGTATGTCAGGAACAAATTGAGACTTAGTAAAGATTTCCTTACACCAGATTTGCATACATGTGGATTTGCCTGCATTCAGCAGGGTTGCTACAGCAATTATGGTGAATCCCTGTTTCTTTCTGGTTGGGGGTTGGTGGTTGGGAAGACTGGAAACACAGTCCAGATGACATAGTTTTGCCTAAGGGATCCAATGCTAACACTATGAGATCACCCCAAACATAACAAAAGCTAAACTCTCCAGAAAGGAAAACGAGTGACTCATGTATGATATTTCATATACCCTACAATCATTTCACTTAAATTAAGATTACATTTTGCCAACTTGCAATTCTTCCTCAATTCGTTCAATCAAAATCCAAGAAAATTTGGTTGCAATTTTTCTGGTGGAGCAGTTGGTTTTGTTCCAGCATAATGCTTGCATTCAATGGTAAGAACATTAAAACATGGTATCAGTTATGGTTACAGCAGACAGATCAACAGCTTTCGAAGTTTAAAATGTTAGGAAACCCCCTCGAATACTGACACAGTTTCAGGAAATCTCCTTGTCCTGGGTGTCTGGGAGGGTGTCCATTATCCTAAGAAAAACAGACCTTTCACTGCAGAAAACTCCTGCTATTTGTACAGAGCAAGTGAAGTAATCATCTAGTCAGTCAACAAGTACAGAGCAATACAGAATTCAGACTAAGGGAGAAGTAAATCAGATCACGTTATTGACCCTTTTGAAGGCTACAAATCCAATTGGAAGATGTATAAATCAATGATATTGTGTTAGATCTGATCCAGAATAAAACTTCACGCATTTTATATTAAATCAGAATACAAATAAATATATTCAGGTAATCTAAATTGTTGTTTGGAGCAACTAACCTGCTCTCTTTAGCTTTGACTCTCATGTACAAAGTCCTGCCAATTAATGAGACACACACACACAGCATGTATTAGACTGGTGACTGGTAGATCTCACTTACGTTTCTGATAATAAAGTTCTGGAAAATCAGAATGAGAAATAAAACTGTGACTGAACAGTTTGTTTCAAAAACTCTCAAATTAGTATTACATATCATGTGAAATTCCTTGTGTTTGAACGCAGTTGAAGGTAGTGCTCAGGTTGATTATGTTTCAGAGTTTCAACTGTACAATTTAACTTTGTCAATTACATCTGCCTTGTTGCTCTGGTTTTCAAAGTGTGTCGAACTAAAGAAAACATTTAAAGTACCATTCTGCATTCATACGATTATTAAATAAACGAGGTGTTTGTCGATATTAATTTCTACACAGTTTGCTTTAGTGATCAGCTATTTATTTACTGAGTGGAAATCAAGTGTGGGACGCTATCCAGGGATAGAGCAGTTCACTTGATCGTATGTCTGCCACCAAACTCAATACCCATTCTCTCCAGCACTGCCACACAGTGGCTGCAATCTGTAGTATCTGCACAACGCACTGCAACAGCTCACAGGTATGTTTTGACAGCCCCACAGCTGAAAATGATAAGAGTTGCAAAATCACAGGAATAGCAATAACTCCGAGTTGCTCCCAAGTGGCACACTAGTCTAAAGTATACACAGATCAGCATGGAGTTAGAATTCCAGAATTCTCAGCTTAACTGCATCAGTGCAAAGGTGATATGAACAGAATCTTCACCCCATTCTCAGGATAACCACAGCGATGGACCAAAAATACGTTCTAGTCAACATCATTCACATGCCGATAAATGAATAATAGCTCAATGGCTTCTGATCTTTATTTACGCATTGAATTATGTTTATATAGTAACTTTATCTTAGTAAAACGACTCCTGTGTGACACAGAAGCACTAGCAAACAAAATTTGACCCTTAACCACAAAAGGAGATATGACATTAGAGATTCAAAGAGATCTTAAGTAGCAGATTGAAGTAGCAAAAGGAGTTGGAGAGTTTCAGGGAGAGAATTCCAGAGCATAGAGCCCTGGCAGCTAAAGGTATAATTGCCATTGGTGCACTGATTTTAATCAAGGAAGCACTAGAGTTGAAGATTGAAAGAGTACAGACACAGTCATACAGCAAGGAAACAGATCGTTCAGTCTAACTTGTCCACGCTGACCAGACATCCCAATCTGACCTACTCCCATTTACCAGTATTTGGCTCGTCTCCCTCTAAACCTTTCCTATTCATGTACCCATCCAGATACCTTTTAAATGCTGTATTTGTACCAGCCTCCATCATTTCCTCTGGCAGCTCATTGCATACACTCACCACCCTCCATGTGAAAATGTTACCCCTTGGGTCCCTTTTAAATCTTTCCCTTTTCACCTTAAATCTATTTCCTCTAGTTCTGGACACCCCCACCGTAGGAACAAGACTTTGGCTATTCGCCCTATTCACGCCCATATGATTTTACAAACCTCTATAAGGTCACCCCTCAGCCTCTGATGCTCCTGGGAGAAAAGCTCCAGCTTATTCAGCCTCTTCCTATAACTCAAACCCTCCAGTCCCAGTTGTAAATCTTTTCTGTAACCTCTCAAATTTAATAACATCCTTCCTATAGAAGGGTGACCAGAACTGTACACCTTATTCTAAAAGTGGCCTCACCAATGTCCTGTACAGCTGCAACATAACGTCCTAAATCCTATATTCAGTGTTTTGACTAAGAAGACAAGCGTGCCAAATGCCTTTGTTATCATCCTGTCTACTTGCGACTTCACTTTCAAGGACCTATGCGCCTACACCCCTAGCTGTCTTTTTTTGGCAACACTTCCCAGGCCTTGCCATTAACTGTAAAAGTCCTTCTTTGAGGATTGTAAGAGAGAGGAGCGTTAGAAGAGAGGATAGAGAGAGGCAATATCAAGGATTGGAGTTTAAATCAATCCATTGCTTAGCCCATAGTCACTGCGGATCAGCTGGCACTGGGATAATGCGTGAATGGGATTTGGTGCAAGTAGGACATGGGCAACGGAGATGGATCACTTCAAGTTTACATCTGACAGAATACAGGAGACCAGCAAGAAGTGCATTGACATTGTCAGAGGTAGCAAAGGAATTGATGAGTTTCAGCAGTAAATGAGCTAAGCCAAGACCAGAGTAAGACAATGTTATGAATGTGCATACAAGTGGTTAATGAAGGTCAGTTATGTGGTCAGAAGCTAATTACAAAGTTAAATGTAACACCAAGCACGGTTCAACTTCAGAATATTGCCCTGGAGAGGGATGGAGGAAATGGCTAGGGAACAATTTTTGTGGTGGGATCTGAAGATAATGACTTCATCGTCTTATTGTTTAGTTAGAGGGAAGTCTTGCTGACGCAGTACTAGATGTCGTGCCACCAGACAATTTATAAACAGTGGAGGGTTTGAGAGAAGTACTTGTGAGGCAGAATCTCGGGGCAATGTGGAAGTCAACACTATGTTTATATTGTCTACCACTTGCCCTAAACTGTCATCAGATTCCTGTTGAAGTTACAGGAGTTAGAATTTAAATACAGAAATTAGCTGCGCATTGCTTTCAGTTGCTTACCCAGGATCTCAGTTAAAGAATCAAAGAATCATACAACATGGAAATAGACCCTTTGTTCCCACTCATCCATGCCAACCAGGTATCCGATATTTAACTAGTCCCATTTGCCTGCATTTGGCCCTTATCCCTCTAAGCCCTTCCAGTTGGTGAGCGGTGAGGAGGTTTTGATTAGATTTCCTACAGTGCGGAAACAGGCCCTTCAGCCCAGCCAGTCCACACCGACCCTCTGAAGTGTAACCTACCCAGACCCATTTCCCCCCGACTAAGGCACCTAACACTATGGGCAATTTAGCATGGCCAATGCACCTGACCCGCACATCTTTGGACTGTGGGAGGAAACTGGAGCACCCAGAGGAAACCCACGCAGACACGGGGAGAATGTGCAAACTCCACAAAGTCACCCGAGGCTGGAATTGAACTTGGGACCCTGATGCTGTGAGGCAGCAGTGCTAACCACTGAGCCACTGTGCTGCCCCCAGGTATGTCGCTCGGAAGGACTATTGCCAGAAAATGTGGTAATATCGGAAGACCCAGGTGAATTAGTAATTGTGGAAATGTTTTGGCCACAGTTTTTGGAGTAAAACCAGCCAGTTTTCACTGGATGGGGTACCTCAAGCTCTTTTCCAGTGAGTGTTGTTAGGTTACCGAACTGAAGGGAACATTAAAATTGGGTCTAAATATGTTCACACTCAAATATTTCCAATGGGGCTCCTTGAATAGCATTCAGAAGCAGGAAGTCCAGTGAAATTTTCTCTGTCTAACCAATTGCAACACTCCCTACTCTTTGAGATTAGCTAACTCAGGGTGAACATTAGTTTCCTGGATTAGGAAAATGGTTACTCATGATGAATACCCACTGGGTGACCCAGTGCATTACTGTTCTTTGCCATTTTATCAACATTTAATCAGACAGTACAATTGTTAGGACTTTAACTCCTACAAATATATAGTCTTTTATGTGAACCTTCAAATCTCTTGAAATAATCTTTTTGTCTATATGTACTCAAATAAGTTGATTTATTAAGATCAAATAAGGTTTTAGTTTATAAATATTACACTAATTCATGTCATTCTCCTTAGTTTCCACTGAATAAAATGGAATAAAACAGTGGTTATGCCTTAGGTTTTCAGTTTTCAGATACAGCTTTAAATGTCAATGTTACATTTTTAAAAAATATTTCAGCAAAGGAAGAAAACGAAAATTTCTATTTATAGGACACTTTAACCAGTCACTTAAGGATATCTTGAATATGGATTGGTTGTTTTGATAAGCATAAGCAGTCATACTTCATGAGGTGTATTCCCCAGAACAAATGAGATGAATGACCACTTAGTGCATTTTTGCCTGTTTTGCTTGAGCAAGGAAAAATTCCCAGCTCACACAGGAAACTCCCTGCCTTTCTCTCAACAATACCATGTGTCCTTAAACTTCACTAGTTGGGAAGACAACTGTAATTTTTCATCCAAAGGATCAGCCTATTGGAGGATCAGTCAAGGTGAAGAGCTCAAACCTTGGGGTTGGAACCCAGACCATTAATTAAACTTTGTTATATTTTAATTTAAGTAAATATTATTTCAGAATTTGACACTTTTGGTGCTGTTGGTATCTAAATTATTTGTAAAGTTTTAAAATAAGATTTCTTGCAGACTTGTTAAGCTTACACATTTAATGGTTAGCTATAGTGCTAAACTTAGGAAAAAGATACAATATGTGTGTATAAAACAATTATAATACAAAATTAAATAGAATTAGTCAACTGATATCCATGAGATGTCATACAACCTGACACAGGGTAGCATGTGTTATTTGAGAGCCAATGAATCAAAGTCTAAAGCCAAAGAGACAGCAGTATATAATATATAATTCTATTCAGCACAATATACTCCAACAGCTGTGCTTTTGAATATCCAGTACTACAATTTTGAACTTAACTTCAGCTAATGTAAAAATGCCATTACTGTGTTTTCACATTATCATTGCCCTCCAAGGTAATGAACACAGTATAGTGAAGGAAACGCAGGCTGAATTTATACTGCAAGTGTGACATCAAGAGGATGCAGTTCTTTGTACTGATACTGTAGTTATAGTAGTGATGTCTTATGTCAGTGCCTAATGTGACAGAGATGCAAAGCAGAGCAAACATTTTAGGAAGAGGGGTTCTCATTGTGCTTTGGAGTTAGGTAAGATCACTTCTCCAAAATAATGCTGCATGGGTTTAACATTGTGAACGTAAAAACTGCTTTGCTCTGACAATAAATTTGTGACGGTCAGTTCTCAGCTTTGGGCTTCTGTGGAATGTCTCATTATTTGTAATAGTTGGCGATTTCTCTGCTGTGCTTGCCCACATTTATGACACTGACCCCTGCATATAAGGGCTTTTCTAAGTTGAACAAAATGGTAAGTACAAAATATGATCTAAAATTCACAGAATAGGAGGATGTGTCTCAGACTCAAAATGCCTGCCTAACTGGCCTCCAATCGTCCACCCTCCATAAACCTCAGCTCATTCAAAACTGCTGCAAAGCCAGTCTTGCACCAATCTCTGTCCTTGCTAATATACGTTGACATCTGTCTTTAGATTACTTTAAGTCTTTGTTCTTTTCACAGTTCTATAACACTTTCAGATTCTGTGTTCTTTAAATTCTAGCCTCTCGTGTACCCCTCATTCATCTTGCTCTAGTTTGCTTCTCCAACTGCCCTCATCCTCACATCAAGAAATTTCTTCTTTAACGTTATCCAACATACTTACTCTCTTTAACAGCTTCCTTCCAATCCACTTCTTTTCCTAAGCTAATAATGATTATTACTAGAAGTCTCAGTGCCAATGGATCAGAGAAGTTGAAACTCCATCAGGTCTCCTGCCTCACTCACTATTCCAAAAGCTCCAGCCATCTTCATTCCTCCACTGTTACATTCACATCCTTTAAGGAGGGAAACCTGCAGCCTTGCAAGTCTTCCAGTTCAATACTAAGGTAGTTTCACCACCTTCTGAAGTGAACAAGCAAGCCACACAATTGTCTTGTAGCAGTTCAAAAAGAAGGCGAACACCCGGCAGATATAAAAGAGAATGGAGCAAGAAAATAAATCCCACCCGCCAAAAGCCTCCTTCACCACCCTATCTACCTGTGACTCCACTTTCGGATAACCATGCATCTGAACTCCAAGGTCCCTCTGCTCCACTACACTTCTTGAGGCCCTACCATTCATTATGAAACTCCTGCCTTGATTTGACTTTCCTAAATCCAACACCTCACACCTATCCATATTAAACTCCATTTGCCATTTCCCAGCCCACTTCTCCAGCTGATCAATATCCTGGCTGCCATTTCTGATAACCTTCCTATTTTAGTGTCATCTGCAAACTCACTAACCATGCCTTGTACATTCTCATCCAAATTATTGACATAGATAACAAACATCAATGGGCCCAGCACCGACCCCTGAGGCACTCCGTTAGTCAAATCCAATGGTTCGTTTACTTGAAATGCAATTGTACAAAACCAATCTGCATTTGTGATAATGTATTTGTACAAAGCATTTTTTATGAATAAGGTATGTTATTAAAATAAAATAAGATGCAGTTTTTCACTTTACACACGTGAGTGTAGACAGTGAGGGTCAGCAGACTATTCAGAAACAGTTGTCACAGCTGAGTCTGATCCGGACAGCTCAATTTCACATTTAGAGAGTCTTTAGAGGCACGATGAGATTGACACAATGAGATTGACACGATGAGATTGACACCAATGAGATTGACACAATGAGGTTGACGCGATGAGATTGACACCAATGAGATTGACACAATGAGATTGACGCGATGAGATTGACGCGATGAGATTGACACCAATGAGATTGACATGATGAGATTGACACCAATGAGATTGACGCGATGAGATTGACACGATGAGATTGACACCAATGAGACTGACACGATGAGACTGACACGATGAGATTGACACGATGAGATTGACACCAATGAGATTGACACGATGAGATTGACACGATGAGATTGACACGATGAGATTGACACCAATGAGATTGACACAATGAGATTGACGCGATGAGATTGACACCAATGAGATTGACATGATGAGATTGACACGATGAGATTGACACGATGAGATTGACACGATGAGATTGACACCAATGAGATTGACACCAATGAGATTGACACGATGAGACTGACACGATGAGACTGACACGATGAGACTGACACGATGAGATTGACACCAATGAGATTGACACAATGAGATTGACACGATGAGATTGACACCAATGAGATTGACACGATGAGATTGACACCAATGAGATTAACACCAATGAGATTGACACGATGCGATTGACACGATGCGATTGACACGATGAGATTGACACCAATGAGATTGACACGATGAGATTGACACGATGAGACTGACACCAATGAGATTGACACAATGAGATTGACACGATGAGATTGACACCAATGAGATTAACACCAATGAGATTAACACCAATGAGATTGACACGATGAGATTGACACCAATGAGATTGACACCAATGAGATTGACACGATGAGATTGACGCGATGAGATTGACACCAATGAGATTGACACGATGAGATTGACACCAATGAGATTAACACCAATGAGATTGACACGATGAGATTGACACGATGAGATTGACACGATGAGATTGACACCAATGAGATTAACACCAATGAGATTGACACCAATGAGATTGACACGATGAGATTGACACCAATGCAAACTATAGCAACACTTACTAAAGGATACCTGTTGCTCGCGGCAGTTGAAGAACTCTGTGCAGCAAACAATCAAATTATTTATGTTCTCTCAGAAACCTAATGGAGAGGTACAAAAATAAATCTTCAGGGATTTAAGAACAATTCTGAAAAAACACTTTACAACACAGCTGAATCAAACCATAAGAGTTCAATAAAACACAACAAGACTGATCTCAAGCTGAGTCCTGGAGAATAACAAAGAAAGCCAAATTTGATCTTGGTTGGTGTAAAGGGCGAACATGAAGATGTCTGGATGTGGAGAAACTGGGGTAAAGGTAGATCCTTTAGAGGTCGGGGGTAGCAGATTTAAAATGAAGATGAAGAGGAATTAATTATTTCAAAAGGGTTGTGAATCTACAGAAGTCAGAGTGCAGTGGGTGGCAGGATCTCGAGTAAACTTTGAGGAGAAGATAGACAGATTATTAATTAGTAATGGGTTGAAGGATTATGGAGAGGGGGCAGGATGGTGGATTTGAGGTCAGGATGAGATCAGCTCCGGTCGTATTGAATGGTGGAGCAAGTTCAAGGAGCTGAATTGCCTACTCCCAGTTCTTTTGTTCCAATGTTCCTGTCTCCCCTTTGAACCATGTCATATATGGATCTGTTGGTCCCTCTCCTCAGGTGACTGTCTGTGTGGAGTTTGCATGTTTTCCCCATATCTGCTTGGGTTTCCTCCCACAAAGATATGCAGGTGGATTGACCATGCTAAAATACCCATAGTGTCCAGGGATGAACAGGTTAGGTGGATTAGCCATAGGAAATGCAGGCTTACAGGGATAGAGTAGGGAGCTGGATCTGGGTGGGATGCTCTTTGGAGGGTTAATGTGGACTCAATGGAACAAATGATCTGCATCCACACTGTAGGGATTCTATGAGTTGCTTCACTTGTATTTATCTGTTTTTCCTTTCCTTTCTGCTTTAAAATCCTTTTTAAACCAATGTTTTCATCAATAGAATATGAATATTTTTTTCTTTGTCTCACACTCCTCTGCATTTTTATCCAATCATACCTTTGTAACTATTTTACATTTCTCAAATTCATTCCTTGAATGTGGGCATTGCTGGCTTAGCCCGGCATTTATTGCCTGTCTCTAGCGTCCCTTGAGAAGGTGACGGAGAGATGCCTCCTTGAACCGCTGCAGTCCACATATTAAAAGTGCTATATAAATGTATATTGTTGTTATCTATCTACTTCCAAGTAATCTGCTTCTGATTTTTATCTAGTGACACTTGCTAGTACATGCACATTTGTGAAACTTGCAAGAATAGAAAACAACAACAATGAGGAAAGGTCATTAGGGTCCAGTTTAATGATCATTTAAATTCCCAATTTGTGTTGGGGGTCAGGCGAAATGTTATAATTTCAATTACTTGACCTCAACTTATCCATTTATGGGTTTAATACAGGTGAGGCAAGAAGCAGCTCTCAGAAAATGGGTTGGCTATTTAAATATTTTAGTGAGGTGTTCACCACATTTAGTTCTAGCAACAGGATTTCCCAGGCCTCAGCAAACTCATTGCTCAAGGGAGGCAGGATCAGCTTCCAGGAGAAGATCAATGCCTTTGCAAAACTCCTTGTGGGCCAGGTCCTCCCTTGCATCGCACTCACTTCCTCCTCCCACATCTCCTCCCTTTCTGCAGTCAGCAATCAGACCTTCCTCTTTGTCCCCCTGCCCCACAGTGATCAGAACCCCTCCTGTGCTGTCTGTAACTGCTACGGCCTGGACCACATGGTCAGCCAATACCATCACCACCACTATCAACAACACCTCCCAACCAACTACCACCAAAACAAGCTACCTGGTAGCACAATTTGTCAATCAGAGGATCCTGTCAAATGAAATAGCCGTAAGTTGTGGATGCAGGGAAACTTGAACTTTCCAGATTTTCCATCTAAGATTTCAGTCCTGCCTCTCCACAACCCACCTCTACCAACATCTGGCAGTGTTCAGTCATGTAGAATCAACAATTAGACATATTTGGACTTGGTAACTCAAGAGCTACATCCCAGCTTCAAGCAAGGTGGGTAAAATGTGGAAGAAGTTAGCATCCTCACTAAAAGATTTCCCAAAATAAGTAGCTGCGTGTCTGAATTCAGGATACATTAATGACAGAAAGATATAAACATACCAATCGATATGCAGAGTAACATAAATAACTGGAAAGTTTTATAATAATCCAGGTTCTACTGGCTGATGATAACAATATGAAAACTATGTACACTGCCTCCAGACAAATAACGGATCCAGCAAGCATTTGCTGAATCATTACATGTGTTACAAACAAATGCTCACTCTCCATGAACCAAAGCATGACCTTATGCACAAAATATCTGATAATGTAGCTAGCGCAGGATAAACAACAAACTCCTTATTCTTTTAATAAACTCACTAGAGTAATAGACAAAAGAGCACTCTGATAAACCATAAATCTCAGGCTTTATACGAGAAACCAAGTTTATGAAGAAATAAGCTTACATGATGTTTCACAATCTGGTCCCTTTTAGGGTTGTACCTCTATTGTGTGCTAACACCAAAGATGCAAAATACATTCACGAGCTCAGAAATTCATGGAGTGCTCTGCTGAGTCCACTTCATCATCTCCTTGTTAAAGTGGAAATTCACTGAAGAAGTTCATTTATAGAATTGCAGAATTTTACGGTAGAGAAGAAATCCATTCGACTCATTGTGTCTATTCTGGCTCCAAAAGAGCGACCCAGCTAGTCCCATTCTCCAGCCATGGCCCTCTAAAAGGCAACTATATTAGTAATGGAGGCTGGTATGATTACGACATTTACAAGGCATCTAGATCGGCATATGAATAGGAAAGGTTTAGAGGGACGTTGGCCAAACGCTGGCAAATGGGCCGATGTTTATATAGGGTATTTGGTCAGCATGGACAGGTTGGACTGAAGGGTCTGTTTCCGTGCTATATATCTCTATGACTCTACATATCCAGTTCTCGTTTGATCCTCCCAATGAAATCTTCACCATGCTCTCAGGGAGCGTGTTCCAAATCCTAACAACTCTCTGACAAACTCTCCTCATCTCATTCCTACCTCTCTTGCTAACGATCTTGTATCAGATGGGTAGCTGCTTCTCAACTTGTTTGAAGGTCGATTGATAACAAAAGATGACCCATTGTAAGCATTTCTTTCAATACCAGATCAGTTAATCAAATTGGTTTCTTGCTGGTGTTAAAGCAGTTGCTTGGGTACTGGCCTCAGCACCACACTGACCCACTTTCAATGAGAAAGCAGAGCTGAGTGGTAAACAGGCCTCCCCTATTGAGGCAGATAATCACAGTTAATGATTCTGCTTTACTTGTTCTTTGACCAAATTCACACACAAAACAAATCTGAGGTGTCTGGCCAAACAATTTCGATCTGATGAGCCACTTCAAGGTACACAGCAGGAAATGTTATTATACATTATGGATAGCCTACTTCCACCAAGTAATAATTAAAGTAGACAAAGTGGCTACAAGATTGCACAAGAAAATATGAAATAATAGATTCCTATGATTTAAAACAACACAGAGCTTCAATTCATCACAATAAATCCGTATTGCTGAGTGAGAGCTCCATAACATTAAATTTTCAATGGTCTACAGGATAAAGAGAACAAATAGTGAATTAGCTGTTTTGAACTTGGGCAGAGACAGAGATGATTGAATTGGGCTCAGTACCTTGAACTAGGAAGGGACAAGAACAATCAGAGTACCTGCTTCTGAACTCCATCCAATGGAGTTGGGAGGTACAGATGCGGCTGTACAGGTGACTGGTTAGGCCACTTTTGGAATACTGTGTTTAATTCTGGTCTCCTTCCTATCAGAAGGGTGTTGTGAAACTTGAAAGGGTTCAAAAAGATTTACAAGGTTTTTTTTAGATTTAGATTCCCTACAGTGTGGAAACAGGTCCTTTGGCCCAACCAGTCCACACCGACCCTCCAAAGAGTAACCCACCCAGACCCATTTCCTCTCCGACTAATGCACTTAACACAATGGGCAATTTAGCATGGCCAATTCACCTGACTTGCACATCTTTGGACTGTGGGAGGAAACCGAAGCACCCGGAGGAAACCCACGCAGACAGGGTGCTAGGTTTGGAGGATTTGAGCTGTAGGGTGAGATTGAACAGACTAGGGCTGATTTCCCTGCAGTGTGGGAGGTTGAGGGCTGACCTTATAGAGGTTTATAAAATCATGAGGGACATGGATAAGGTGAATTGACAAGATCTTTTTCCCATGGTACGGGAGTCCAAAACTGGAGGGCATAGGTTTAATGTGATAAGGGAAAGATATAAAAGGGACCTAAGGTGCGTGTATGGAATGAGCTGCCAGAGGAAGTGGTGGAGGCTGGTACAATTACAGCATTTAAAAGGCAACTGGATGGGTATACGAATAGGAAGAATTTAGAGGAATATGAGCTAAAATGCTGGCAAATGGGAGTAGATGAATTTGAGATATGTGGTCATCATGGATTAGTTGCACCGAAGGGTCTGTTTTTGTGCTGTACATCTCCATGACTATATGACTCCTGAAAACTGCATACATGTGGGTATTAGATAAAACAACATTTCAGCGTAGAATAACTTTCTGACTCCACTGTGTTACTCTCCCAACCCCCATGTGTCTAGTTTCTATGTGGGTGGCCACTCAATAAATGCCAGCAAGTGATTTGACTGATGTGCTTGGGGTGGGTATCACAGCTGAGTATTATCCTTTGCTCACTCAACAGCCACACAATTGCACATTTTAGCAGGTCACTGGATAGCAATTAGGAGTGGGGACCCTGACCCATTTTTTTCAATCCCAAGTCCAGAAGCGCTGACCATCATGGTAGAATCTCCTATCTGTTGCTGTGGGAGCAATTAACTAACTTAGCAGAGACCGGAAACCTACAGAGAGGGGACCTAAAGTTCAGTGACACACAATCTCTACCAGTGAAGGCATTGAGGAAGATCTGGAAGCGTTCTGTTGAATTATATATGTCTACAGTATTACAGGGCTAAATGATTCCTGTTTGATGACATTTAAAGCGATGTGCGGGTCCAGACAATCTACTCTGTGCTGAATCTGTGAGCCTTTCTTCAGCAGCACTCAGCTGTAAATAAATTTGTTTACCATCAGTGAAAGCACGCTGTTAATGAGTTCTTGTTTGGGTTTTATTATGTTTGCCAAAATTGATTTGTTTGATTATTCACTGACCTGATGAGTATCTCTGTTCTTTCTGCCTCTAAATTAAGACATGAAATCATTGTAGATGACTTATTAGAACAAGAGACAGTAACTCTTTTGTTGCCCATTATAGGCTGGTTCTGCTACTGTCAGCAAACAAACTTACAAGTGTTTGAGACTGAATATTCCAAATGAGTTCGGATATCAGCAATTCACAATACATTCATTTTCTTTCTCTTTCCTTGAAGGTTTCAGCTTCATACTAGGCTAAACATCATACATCGAAGGTACTCTCTCGAATTTTATTCAAGCAGACACATTTTCATTTCTGAGAATAGACAGCCTGTGTCAGCAGTCAATCATCAGCATCATTTCTAGCCTTCTTCTGCCTTCACCTGACATCTAAACAAATGCAATTAGTAGCAGGAGGCACTGGAGAGTGCTCAGCAGTGGAAATTTGAGCGACTTTTTTCATCATCTGAACCCTAAGTCGCTGAGCCCAATTGTAGCATTACCATTACTCTCCTGGCTCAGCTTGGTTGACTCAGCACAGATCACAAGTTGAACATAGAAGGTAATGTAGTTAGACAGGAATACCACAACTATAAAAATAGGTCCCTTCCTGATTGCTCACTTAGTAGTCATTGCAAAGTGCAGTACTGAAGCAGAGCAGTATAGTCTGTCATGTGTGATTCCTGGGCAGTGCTGAGCCAGCTTATCTCAGGGTTGCAATGAGATGCTCCAATTGGTCTCAGTGCCCTCAAAGGAAGGCAAGTGGGAAAATCAGCGCTGGTTCCTGCTCCTGAATAAATATCCCTGCTAGGAAGTGTGCATGTATTGAGGGTAAATTAGGGATATGGTCTGGTTCAGTTGTGAAGGTCACCTATGGTCTAATAGATCAGCAATGCATCCATTTATGAAAAATGGCCAGTTGGGTAGGAAATGGAAGGAGCCACCACATGAAGAAGCAGATCTCAGCATAACCTCCAATGCCTGTGAGTTTATCTGCAGCACTTATACTGCAGGTCCCATTTGACATCAGTTAAGTCGACAATAACTTGAATTTATAAAGCACCTATAACATACTAGACAACATGGCAAGACGCTTTGCCAGGCCATAATGTGAACACTGAGCCACACAAACGAGGTAGTAGGGAAGGTCAAAATATTTTAGAACAGGTATGTTTTAAGGGTGACTAGCAGCAGGAGACGGAGGTTTTGGCAGTGTGGGGGAGGAGGTGAATTTCCAGAATTTAGGATGATCCAGTTCAAGACACAGGCACCAAAGGTGATCCAATGAAATCTGACACTACGCAAAAAGGCCAGATTGAAGGAGCACAGAGATCTCAGGGGATAATGGACATTTCACTAGCAATTTCAGACCAGGGAGAAAATAATCTTCAAAAAAAAGAATAGACCACAATTTTTCATCTTTGTGAGCCAGAGTATAATATTAAAAACTAAGTGTATCCATAGAATAAGTTCAAGATAATCAAGTCAAATTCAAAGTCCAGTGGCTTATAAGAGTTGCAACAAGATTGGGTGTGTAATTCAGTGAAAGGAACTCAGGTAAAATAAGTAAAATGACTTTGAGATGAGTAATTAAGCAATGAGGAATAATTACTGCCATGTTTTTTTTTGCTGACTTTATTTTTAATTAAAGTTTTCCACTGGGTATAATTACAACATGCCAGTGCTGTTTTGTGTACAAAACAATACAGTGTACAAACACATGAGGTTGATTTAGGCTATGCTCACTATTGTGATAACAATGAAATACTTCGGTATTACTTCACCATACCCTCTGAAATACTTCACTGATGGATAAGCGCACATTTCCATCACTGTCTGTTGTAATAATGCACATCATGCAAGTATCAAAAAGCAAACTCATCTCCATTCCTTTTCCTCTGAGTGCCCAGAGCGCTGGTCTCTGCACATCTGGATTGTAGTGGAATTAACTTATTTTTTTCTCAGTTACAATCTCCGTCCATTTTCTTTTAAACTAGTGGGATATATCCCTATCTATGCAGCAATTCTCTCATGTGCATTAACTCATTTTGAATGTGTTACTCAGTTGGTAACATGCTTGTCTTCTGAAGCATAACATCTTGCTTTCAATTCCATTCCAGGGCTTAAGCAGGAGAAATCAAAGGCACTCTAGTGCAGCACTGAGGAAGCACTGCACTGTTGGAGGTGCTGTCTTTCAGATAAGATGTTAAGCCGAAGCCCCAGCTGCCTTCTTGGGTAGATGCAAAGATCCCACAGTGCTGTCTTGCAGAAGAACAGGGGAATTCTCCCTGGTGTGTGCTGGCCAACATTTATGAACCATCACAGGATAAACAGATTAAATGGTCATGATCACATTGCTGTTTGTGGGAGTTGGCTGGGTGCAAATTAGCTGCTGTGTTTACACCAGGGACTCTACTTCAAAAAGTACTTCACTCGTCATAAAGCACTATCTGATATCTGGGAAGTGATTTTTTTCTCTAAATTTCAAAAGACATCAAAGCTGAGTTCTATCATGTCCTCATTGAATGCCCACATGCTGGCATCATGTGGCAGTGGCTGCTGGATGTGGAACAATTGCAGGTGAACTTTCTGTTCCCTATTCCAGGAGACCGACTACTGACTGAACATGGCTTCGAATTCACAGTAAGAGCTGCAAACTGCTCCACAACGAACGTGACAATAACACATTGTCTATTTTGGCAGTAGGCACAAAGGCATGTTTAAACCTAGATAAACACACACATTTCAGCTTGTTATTGCCAGTAAATTACTGGTTTGCATTTTTTGAAATGTTGTTAATGCAGAAAAATTCATTTCAGCTCTTTTGATCCTCCCAGTTGTGCTGTGGCACCTGTGACGCAACATAATGAAAGACTCTTGTTTATCACATCCAGCTCCTCAGCTGCCCTGAAGCCAATTCTTTGAGGAGCGTAAAAGAATGTACAAAAGGAAAACTGGAACAAGATTACAATTTGTTATTAAAGTTATTAAGTAAAGTTTTACTAACCTCAAATTATCTTAGAATCCGTGACAACAGAAGGAAAATATATGGTATACTCCACAAAAATACTAAGTTTTAAAATCACAGTCTATTTGAAGCGAATTCTCTCTTTTGATTTATACAGAATCATAAACTGGTGTGTCCTATAGTTGTGTGGTTAATATTTTACAACAGGCAGCAATAGCAGTTTGCATCAATGTTATAACTCCATCAGCTTCTGCCCCTGTGGGAGGTAGAGGGACATGCTTTCTATGCACTGTTCCATCCAGCTATCCAGTTACTGAGACAGCTTTTACAGTCAGCTCCTTCAATAGCCCAATGAGCCATTTTATCTGCGCAGGTGTGCAGTGTTCCAATTTCTGATGTTGAGTCAGCTGTCACTTGTTTGTGGGAGCAGAATCACTGGGTGCTCGTGTCCCTGAGATAAGCAGAGGGAAGAAAAGCACAGGTGATCTACACACGGTCACTTCCCATAAAGCATGCAAGTATGTGGATGTTAGGTGATCCTGGTTGGCAGCAGTGGGCCTTTACAAATAAACAGTTTGTGGACACTATGTTTTGGCTGGTTTATATATTCCACAGCTTGTGGAACTGTACTACAATAACAACTACTTATATTTATAAGGTACTTTTAATGCAATGAAACGTCCCAAGACGTGTCACAGGAGCAAAATAAATTAAGTATGACATTGAGAGATATAAGCTGAAAATGTGCTGCTGGAAAAACGCAGCGGGTCAGGCAGCATCCAATAAGTAGGAGAATCGACGTTTCGGGCATGAGCCCTTCTATAAGGATCAGGTGAACAAAAGCCTGATCAAAGAGATAATTTTAATAAGTGTCTTTAAGAAGGAAAGTGAATTCAAAAGGCAGAGAGATTGTAGGGTGAGAATTCCTGAGGTTTAGACCTCAAAAATGAAGTCATATTGGGGTAATCACAATTGGAAAAGCACATTCACATTTGTTGGTGGTCCCTTGCAGATGAGGAAGACTCTCTTCAACTCTCAGGTAGCTGTGTAGACCAATGTGGCTACCGCAGGTTCTGTCATACATGAGACAGGTGGTGGTCACGGGAAGGGGTGAGTAGGGTGTTGGTAAGGTAATGCGATCCTTACACTGTTTGTGCCTGGCTTCCGCTTTTACCCGACAGCAAGCCTTGAGGTGCTCGATGCCTCCCTGGATGCTCCTCCACT
Source organism: Chiloscyllium punctatum (assembly GCF_047496795.1). Classification (NCBI taxonomy): domain Eukaryota; kingdom Metazoa; phylum Chordata; class Chondrichthyes; order Orectolobiformes; family Hemiscylliidae; genus Chiloscyllium; species Chiloscyllium punctatum. Next base: position 8,885,746 of record NC_092771.1, on the reverse strand, counting down.
TTGGACAATCTTGGGCCAGTGATTCTCAGGTGCATGTGGGAATGCCGCACTTCATCAGCTAGGCTTTGAGGGTATCCCTGAAGCTGGGTGTAGAGCACCTCCTTGGGTAGTCTCATGCAGATGACGTGCCCTGCCCATCCTCGCTGATCAAGGGTGGTCAGTGCCTCGGTGCTGGGGATATTTGCCTGGTCAAGGACGTTGGTGTTACTGTGTCTGTTTTCCCAGCAGATTCACAGGATCTTGTGCAGGCAGCATTTGTGGGACTGCTCCAGTGCCTTGAGGCGCCTGTTAAAGACAGCCCACGTCTCAGAACCATACAGGAGGGCAGGAACCACCACAGCTCTGTATACCATGACCTTGGTGTCCGATCTGATATTGTTGCCCACAAGCATCCTTTTCTTCAGGTGGCCAAAGGCTGCGCAGGCACCCTTGGAGCGATGATGGTTCTCTTTATCAATAGTTGCTTTGGCTGACAGGACCCTCCCAAGATATTGGAAGAGGTCAACATTCTCTAGGGCCTCCCTATGGACCTTGATGATCAGGGATTTGCTCCACAATGGCAGGCCAGGTTGGTGGAAGACTTTTATCTTGCGGATATTCAGGGTGGGAGCCATGCTTTCATAGGTCTCCGTGAAGGGAAAGTGCAAGAAGCCCATTGAAGGACTGTGAATTTGGGGGAGATCACAGAGATGAAGGACAAGGCTATGGGAGGACTTAGAAACAAAGATGAGAATTTTAAAGTTAAGGCATTGCTTAACAAGGAAGAAGGAAAATTAGATTCACAAAAGATTGAATAACTTCATAACCTTTTTTTCAACCCAGTATCTGGCAAGAACAGTACTCATACCGGAGGGTAACAGAGAGCTTTTAGTAAAGACCAACCTGATAGATTTTCAATTTTCTCTATCATTTACATGTCAGGGTGCAGTTCTCATAACACTTGATTGCACTTTGAATAATTTCCAAAATCTATTCTTGCAAAGGAATTTAAGTGAGTGTCATTTCCTCCGGTTGCTTAGATGAAGGTAGTTGTGCACATACATACAAATTAAATTCAGTGTTCAAAGGGCCAAACTAATTCAAGGCAAAATACCTCATCCATAAATACAGGTTTAAAAATGCATATCATTTAGTTTTATTTTTGGCATGCAAAGTGACAAACTTTTGCACTCAGGAATGGCTCTTGCTACTTCTCTCCAACGATGTACCTAGCCTCACTCTCTCAAAGGGAGCATTTCTATTGCATCAGTAGGAATTTCTCTATTTGCATATTATATAACGTCAATGCTTTCTTCCATTTCCAGTCTGTAGTGCAAACAGGGCAAATTAAAACATCTCCATGCTGTCTCCTCACAAAAAATAACAGGAGGCTACTCAGTCCATCAAGCATATGCCAGCTCTTAGTGAGAGTCATCCAATCAGTCCCACTCCCCTGCTCGTTCCTGCCCTTCAAATTTTGCATTTTGAAGCATTTAGCCAATTCCTTCTGAAAGTTACTTTTCAGTTGGCAATTACAACACCTTCTGACCAATAATTCCAGATCATAACAATATGCTGCATAAAAAAGTCCTTCGTATCATCTGTTTTTTATGCCAATTATCTTCAATCTGGATCTTCCGCTTCTTAACACTTCTGCCGGTTGAAATAGTTCTTTAAAAAATAGCATCCCTACAGTGTGGAAGCACGTCACTCAGCCCATTGAGTCTCCAACACCAACCCTCCAAAGAGCATCCCATCCAGATCTACTGTCCCCAACAATCCCTGTAACCCTGCATTTCACATGGCTAACCCACCTAACCTTGACATTCCTGGACACTTTAAGCAATTTAAGCATGGCCAATCTGCCTAACCTGCATGTCTTTGGGCTGTGGGAGGAAACTGGAGCACCCAGAGGAAACCCATGCAGAAACAGGGAGAATGTATAAACTCCACACGGACAATCACCCAAGACTGGGTTTGAACCCAGATCCCTGGCACTGGGAGGCAGCGGTACTGACCACTAAATTTGGAGAGGGTGTGTTCTTCAGGGTTGCACAGTGTGGTTCTGGAGATTGATCAATTCCTGCAGTTTCCAGACCAATCCTGGAGGGTTGGCAGTTCTACGTGGGGCTGATTATTTGTTCGACTTGTTAGGTAGCGAGGAAGAGATTTTGGTTGTGTTCAAAACTGGGTTCAAGCAATGAGAAAGAACAGCTGTCTTGCATGGTGGTGGGGTTGGACATTACGGCAGTTTGTCTGAAGAATCATAGAGATGTACAGCATGGAAGCAGACCCTTTGGTCCAACTTGTCTATGCTGACTGAAATAACTGCACAGACAACAGCATCCCAAGTCACCCTTTATTTACTTGTGCACAGTATACAGATTTTGAATCTCCTGTTTTATTTTCTTTTCCTTTTTTTTCCTAGAGGTGGTGCTTATTTTTCCCTAGCACCCATGTTGTGTATGTGCAGGTGTCGGACACAGTGAAGAACAAGGGTCTAAATCTTTATTTATATTCCACCACCAGAAAGAAAGGAAACACCAGAGTGACCAGTGACAAGCAGTGCCCTTCTCAACAAAGGGCAATACTAATCCCTGTTTTTTAAAACTAATTTATTAAACAAGGCACAGTTAACACAACAGTTAACATTAACAGCTGTATACTGAGAAACAGCAATTTTACAAGGGAGAGGAGCAGCAACACTAGGCCCCAAACCCAACCGTTCAACCAATTTTCGGGAAATTAGAAATCTCAAATCCCAGTTTCAATCATTACAAACAGTAATAATGACATTTGTACATACAAGACAGTCCAATTATATAAGAAACAGTGCATAAAATACAGACCTCCAGAAACACCGCTCCTCCTTCCCTCCCACCTTCTGGCCACTCTAAGGCAGCCCACCCCTACGTACCTTCTGGGTCTCAGTCCGTCCTGACACACCTTTCGATCACCTCTAGGACAGCCCGCCCCGGTACCCGCCCAGGGTGACAGGCGGTCAGGACGGCCTACCCACCTTCCGGCTTCACTAACCACCCTCAGCACCTTCTGACCACTTCTAGGACAGCCTGCCCTGGTACCCGCCCAGGGTGACAGCGTTGAGGACGGCCTACCCGCCTTCTGGCTCTTGGTCTGTCCCTACGTACCATTGGGGTCTCACCCACCCCGATGCGCCATCTGGCCCGTGGAACTACCTTGACACACCTTCCAACCACCTCTGGGACAGCCCGTCCCTTCCCCTGGGATGAAAGCGTGCAGGGCAGCCCACAAGCCTTCTGGAACTCAGCCTGCCCCTACGCAACTTCTGGCTCTCGGCTGCTCTGAAACACCTTCTGACTACCTCTAGGACAGTCCGTCCCGATCACCCCTTCTCGGGACGACAGCACTCAGAACAGCCTACCCACCTTCTGGTTCTTGGGGTGGCCTAACCACCCTCCAGCTTTCGGGACAGCCTACCAACCTTCAGGTTCACAGAATGGCCTACCCACCCTCCGGTTCTCAGGGTGGCAGCTTTCAGGATGACCTATGAGCCTCCCAGCTCACAGTAATGCCTGCCAGATCCAGGGACACACAAGACAGTGCAGGTGATAACCCCAATAAACCACATGATAGAATCAATTATCAGCCAACAGAATCCTTTCTGGTACACACACAGTCCATTACCGTAAACAGTTTTCTTCAAAATGTACAGTCCATTCCCAGGAACAGAGTCCACTCCATTATACAAAGTGCATTGTCAGAAATGGGGTCCACTCCAAACAGCAGAGTTCGTTGCTAAAAAAAGAGTCCACAACCGAGGGCAGAGTCCACTCCTGAAGGCAGCAAATGCACATCCCCACAGCACACATGGAGTCCTGGGCGGCATGGTGAGCACAGTGGTTAGCACTGCTGCCTCACAGTGCCTGAGACCTGAGTTCAATTTCCACCTCAGGCGACTGACTGTGTGGAGTTTGCACATTCTCCCCGTGTCTGCGTGGGTTTCCTCCGGGTGCTCCGGTTTCCTCCCACAGTCCAAAGATGTGCAGGTCAGGTGAATTGGCCATACTAAATTGCCCGTAGTGTTAGGTAAGGGGTAAATTTAGGGGTATGGGTGAGTTGCGCTTCGGCGGGTCGGTGTGGACTTGTTGGGCCGAAGGGCCTGTTTCCACACTGTAATGTAATGTAATCTAATCTAATCCTTGGAAAACCAGGCCCACTCACAGGAACATAGTACATTGTAAAGGTGCAGTTAACTCACAGGAACATAGTACATTGTAAAGGTGGTTAACTCACAGGGGTTTGGTCCACTCCTGAAGGCAAGGTCTTCTCCCAAACTCTAGGATACAGCAAGTGCTCACCTCCCAGCACACACACAGGTGTTCAGTCTTTGCAGAGGCCTAGGCCAAGGGTCAGGCCTACCCACAGGAACAGCTCTTCTGGAAAGTTGTAGTTTCTCACAAGGGCTCGGTCCAAACACCAAAACAAAAGTGAAGACACATACAAAAAACAAAAATAACTAGAGTCCAAGGGTTAAGCCCGGCCACAAAATCAACATTGTCCTTTTCTCAAAAGTGAAAAAGAGTAACACACAGGCTGTAACCAGCCAGTGAAACAACAATCCCCCAATGAGGCCTGAGTCACACCTGAAACACATTTTGTGCATCAGGAGCTTAGAAATCAGTCCTCACTAAAGGAATACCAGTTAACAAACTGTCTAAATAATTCAGCCAGTTCAGGAATAAGAAATCAGGTTGGTGCAATGGCTCAATGGCTAGCATGGCTGTCTAACATCACCAGGGACCCAGGCTCGTTTCCATCCTCGATCGATGGTCTGTATAGGTTTCCTCTGGTGCTCCGGTTTCCTTCCACAGTCCAACAACGTGTAGGTTAGGTGGATTGGCCATGGGAAATTGCCCCTTGTGTTCAGGGGTGCACAGGCTAGGTGGGTTAGCCATGGGAAATGCAGGGTTATGGTGATTGGCGGCATGTTCTTTGGAGGGTCGGTGTGAATTCGATGGGCCAAATGACCTTCTTCCACATTGAAAGGATTCTACAATTTATAATGACAGTACAGAAGCTAGCCCTACAAGAGGTGATACTTGCTGGAATATCATTCCACTGTTGATTGTATAGTACATTACAGTGTCTGTACAACTGGCCAATGGCCATTTTAAGCCTCCCCAATTAGCTACAAGAATTGTGAGGATCTGTATAGGATGGCCTCATGTAATGTTCCTATCCATTCCCAATGTTCACCCAAATGTACTCACTCATAGGAAAAGGTTTAGGGGAAGGAAATATCTACCTTTCTTACTCAAGAATCTCAATTCCTCACAACCATAACTCTCACTCTGATCAACCTACGAATAGGAAATAGAAATTGAGCCAAAACTTTCCTGTTCCACACACTTGCGTCTCATATAGCATGGTGCATTTAGCAACTATCTGGGTGGTGAAAATTAGCTATAATTTTAATCACAGAGTGAGCAAAATTCTACTCGGTCTTTTATTCCTCTGGTGTAAAATCAGAACTGAACTTCTGAGTTTTATGTCACAAACCGTCACACTCAAACTATACCAGATACCTTGCCAATGGGCAGTTGAAAAAAAGGGTGAGGTTCCTTAAGTATGGAAGCTGGGGTTTCTATACTGCTTTAAAAAGTACAATTCTGAAATTCAGTTCCTCAGGAAGGAGCTTAGTCATACATACTCCAGCTAGCTGTAGCAGGCATTCAGCAGTGTTGTCGTCTGTGTCGACTTCCCAAGTATGCACTCTACTCTCAGCTCTGAAATGGCAGGTCAGCCCCAGATGGACAGAAGTGGTGGTTCAGGGATACCCTCAAGGCCTCACTTGGTGAAGTGTAGCATTCCCACAGATGCTTGGGAATCACTGGCGCATGACGGTCCCAAGTGGAGGAGGAGCATCTGGGAAGGCGTTGAGCACCTTGAGACTTGCAGGTGGAAGCCAGGTGAAAACAGCGTCAGAGTGTGCTGCTACTCCAATGCCCCATTCACACCTTCCCATGACCACCACCTGTCCCAAGTGTAATGGAGCCTGCGGCAGCCACGTGGGTCTGTACAGCCACCTAATGACTCACCCTGAGAGTGGAAGAGAGTCATCCTCGTCTGCGAGGGTCCACCAATGAATGAAATGAAAAACTCTGTGATCCACAAACACAGCTTTTATCCAAAGAGACCCTGTACTATTTTTCCTAGACACATAAAATACTCTTCCCATTCAGGACAATTCCACTGATTGCTTACCTTTGTCCCCACCAACCCTCCCTCCTAAGACCCCACCTTTCTCACAGGCCCCTCTCCCATTTAATCTATGATGTGGCTCAGATTAAGAGCTGCCAAATCTCATCATCACCAACTTTACATCCAACTTTGTCGTAAGGGTCAAAAGTCATTGGTTTCTAACAAGTTTCAACCTAAACTCAGTGGGGCTATCTACACTCCTTAAGATATTGAAAAACATTGTTAATCACAACGTTCATGTCTGTTACCATTAGTTATAACCCGAGTAGGTATTTTGGTTAAGCCAGGAATTTCTAGCTAAAGTTTTTGACAAAACATACAGCATTCTGCTATAGCGCGTTCACATTAATGCAAGTTCACAATAACACTATTGGCGAATTGGAGACACTGTTTCTAAACCACAAAACTTTTAAAGTGTGTATTCATTACAACGCAATTCTGGCCCCATTAGTTTAAATGGTGCTGCTATTACAAAATTTTCTTCTAACATGAGATCGCACAAGAACAGTTCCACTGCACTATAGCAGAATCGAGTAGGAACTCAAAAAATACTTGGAACTCAATGTATGCTTACAGTGCATAGCACCATCTACTGTTTAGAAGTGGAATAATTTATTATCCTGTAATTCCTAATAATAGTTCATTCAGGAATGATGAACAACATCTGCTGACCTGCCAAGTAATATTGCAAACTTGTCAAATGTGAGAATTTCAACTCTTGATTCTCCTAATTTTCAAGGCAGTTTAATATTGAGAGCTGAACTGTGGCAAATGGAATTTATATAATCCTGTACAGTGTGAGGTGATGCATTTTAGTAGGCTTGAAAGGCAAGGGAGTATATATTGAATGAAAGGATCCAAGGCACTACAGAGGATCAGAGGGACCTTGGTACAAATGGCCATAGACCCTGGAAGTAGCAGAATAGTTAGATAAGGTGATTAAGAAGGCATTTAGGACACTTGCCTTTATAGTCAAGGCAATGATGAAGCTGTATATAATGTTAGTCAGGCCACAGCTGGAGTACTATTTACAATTCCGGTCACCACATTGTGGAACAGATGTGAGTGCATTAGGAAGTGTGCAGAAGTGATTCACCAGGATGTTACCTGGGATGGAACAATTCAGCTATGAAGAGAGACTAGATAGGTTGGTGCAAAGATTGCTGGAAAAGTTTAGCAGGTCTGGCAGCATCTGTGGAGAGAAATCAGTTAATGTTTGGGGTCCAGTCACCTTTCCACAGAACTCATCATGGAGACAGTCGTGACAGAGACGGAGGAACTGGGAGAAGGAAGTGCTGGATGTCTTGAAACGGTTAAAGGTGGATAAATCCCCAGGACCTGATCAGGTGTACCTGAGAACTCTGTGGGAAGCTAGAGAAGTAATTGCTGGGCCTCTTGCTGAGATATTTGTATCATCGATAGTGTCAGGTGAGGTGCCGGAAGACTGGAGGTTGGCAAACGTGGTGCCACTGTTTAAGAAGGGTGCTAAAGACAAGCCAGGGAACTATAGACCAGTGAGCCTGACCTCGGTGGTGGGCAAGTTGTTGGAGGGAATCCTGAGGGACAGAATGTACATGTGTTTGGAAAGGCAAGGACTGATTCGGGATAGTCAACATGGCTTTTGCATGGGAAATCATGTCTCACAAACTTGATTGAGCTTTTTGAAGAAGGTTGATGAGGGCAGAGCAGTAGATGTGATCTACATGGACTTCAGTAAGGCGTTCAATAAGGTTCCCCATAGGAGACTGATTAGCAAGGTTAGATCTCACGGAATACAGGGAGAACTAGCCATTTGGATACAGAACTGGCTCAAAGGAAGAAGACAGAGGGTGGTGGTGGAGGGATGTTTTTCAGACTGGAGGCTTGTGACCAGAGGAGTGCCACAAGGATCGGTGCTGGGTCCACTGCTTTTCGCCATTTATATAAATGATTTGGATGCGAGCATAAGAGGTACAGTTAGTAAGTTTGCAGATGACACCAAAACTGGAGGTGTAGTGGACAGCGAAGAGGGTTACCTCAGATTACAACAGGATCTGGACCAGATGAGCCAATGGGCTGAGAAGTGGCAGATGGAGTTTAATTCAGATAAATGTGAGGTGCTGCATTTTGGGAAAGCAAATCTTAGCAGGACTTATACACTTAATGGTAAGGTCCTAGGGAGTGTTGCTGAACAAAGAGACCTTGGAGTGCAGGTTCATAGCTCCTTGAAAGTGAAGTCGCAGGTCGATAGGATAGTGAAGAAGGCATTTAGTATGCTTTCCTTTATTGGTCAGAGTATTGAGTACAGGAGTTGGGAGGTCATGTTGCGGCTGTACAGGACATTGGTTAGGCCACTGTTGGAATATTGCGTGCAATTCTGATCTCCTTCCTATCGGAAAGATGTTGTGAAACTTGAAAGGGTTCAGAAAAGATTTACAAGGATGTGGCCAGGGTTGGAGGACCTGAGCTACAGGGAGAGGCTGAACAGGCTGGGGCTGTTTTCCCTGGAAAGTCGGAGGCTGAGGGGTGACCTTACAGAGGTTTACAAAATTATGAGGGGCATAGATAGGATAAATAGACAAAGTCTTTTCCCTGGGGTCGGGGAGTCCAGAACTAGAGGCATAGGTTAGAGTGAGAGGGGAAAGATATAAAAGAGACCTAAAGGGCAACTTTTTCACGCATGTATGTATGGATTGTGTATGGAATGATCTGCCAGAGGATGTGGTGGAGGCTGGTACAATTGCAACATTTAAGAGGCATTTGGATGGATATATGAATAGGAAGGGTTTGGAGGGATATGGGCCAGGTGCTGGCAGGTGGGAATAGATTGGGTTGGGATATCTGGTCGGCATGGATGGGTTGGACTGAAGGGTCTGTTTCCATGCTTACATGTCTATGAATCTAAGTCTTTACACGAAGCAGGATGAGATGGTGTATAGTCAAGGTAACTGTGGGAGTTGGTAGGGTTGTAATGGAAGTTCTGAGGAAGGGTGACCAGACCCAAAATACTAACTCTGATTTCTCTCCACAGATGCTGCCAGACCTGTTGAGTGTTTCCAGCAATTTCTGCTTTTGTTTCTGCTTTCCAGTTTTTTCAGTTTTTATCTAGTAATGCTGGACTTGTTTTCTTTAGAGTAAGAGATGGCTGAGTGGGGATCTGATTGATTTATGAGAGGCAAAGACAGGGTAGATACATAGAATCCTTTTCTGTTAGCCGAGGATCGCTAACCAGGGAACACAATTTTAAGGTAAAGAGCAGGAGGTTTAGAGGGGATTTGTGGAAATAAAATGTTTTCACCTGGAGGGTTATGGCTATCTGGAACACACTGCCTGAAAGAATGGTAGAGGTGGGAATCCTCAGGATATTTAAGAACTATTTAGAGGATCACTTGAAATGCCATAGCTATAAGCCTAGAGTTGTAAAGTGGGATTAGAAAAGATGGATGTTTGATGACCAATGTGACTATGATGGGCCAAAGGGCTTCTTTTTGTGCTCGAAAATCTCAATGACTTGGATTATATTTTGCATGTACACTAATGAGGAGAGAAATGCTGCCAAAGTTTGTAGTCTTGCACCGATCTGGACAAATGTGAGAATGCCAAATTTCAAACCTGTCAATGAATAAAACAAAAGTCACCACAATTTGTACTACAGGAGAAGAGAGTGCTGAAGAGTCAACTCTGATTGGCTGGTGCTTTTCCAATGAGAAAACAATGAGGAAAATATTCAGCAATATCTCTCTCTTTAGGCAATTCAAGTTCTGTATTTCCAAACTACTGCTCATGTTTATATCCATAAACAATTAGACTTTATGCTGAATGTTCATCAAAACGATGACAGAATCTGTCATATTTGTCCTCCACCTTTCTTCCCAATACCTTTGAGTGAAGGGACAAGGTTTCAGAAGCTAGTCAAAATTTGCCCAGGTAGACAATGTTTATAAATGAGCTTCCATGGAAAGTGATGGCAGGCCTGCTGACGCATGCACATAGAGCACACACACAGGTGCAGACACACACACACACGCACGCATACAGATACATACACAAACTACACACGTGTAAGATAAACACACACATCCATGCACAGATACACATACACAAACCCAATAATGTATACACTTGTCAGCAGAGCTCTGGAAGTGTTAGAACCCTGGCTGAATTTCCTCAAACTAATTCAGGCGTACAAACAGAGACTAGCTGTTGCCTTGGTTGAGATCAGCTAACACTGCAAAGATGAAGAAAAAAATCATGGTCTCTGTTGTTCCACACCACATCATATAATGTCTTAATCAACTGAGGCATCAGGAAGACCCCAAATTATGTGAATGGAAGGAAGAATTTTTTTTAAAGAAAGTACGGAAAGAAACAAATAAATAGAATAAAGATATTTATTTAGTGTTTCTAAAGTATGTTTCAGGGGCATTCCAGAAGGACTTGTGCCTGAATCATCAACTCTCCTGTTCCTCAGATGCTGCCTGATCTGCTGTGCTTTGCCAGCGCCACCCTTTTCAATTCTGACTTCGCCAGCGTCTGCAGTCCTCACTTTCTCCAGTTCCCTCAGTATGCTCATATCATCTTAGAGAAGATATGCTGTATATAAGCCCTCACTTCATTAAAGAATTGTTGAATAGTAAATGACCGCTGTGAGTTCTGGCTGTACATCTAAGTGTTAATCTGACAGACTGTTGCTTTTTGACTAGTCTGATACCAGGAGGGGTTTCCACTGCAAAGTTTAGCACATGTCAATTTTAAGCAAAGCATTTGGGCATGATTCTCCCCTCCCTGGAAGGTGGGAGTGAAGTCATAGTGAGGGTTAGCCCTGGAGAGGACCTCACCCCCTTCTCGTCACCTCTGCAAATTAAATGCTGGGTGGAAATATCTCCAGGCGACTTTCCAGTATCATCTGCATTTAAGGCCCTTATATGACCAATGAATGGCCATTTAAGGAGCTCAACCCACCGTACCCTCGATTACCCACCTCCTTGGTGGGGTCAGAAAGGTTACTAGTTTCTCAACTGGGAACTGCGTGTTAACCCAACTGTGGAGTTAACAGGGTTGGTGACTGGGGAGAGTAGGGCTGGGTCCATGCCTCTGCAAAGCCCACCCTCTCACCCTTTCCTCTCACCCCCAACTAATGAGGAGAAAGTTAAAATAAAAATCCTCTTGCCGCTGACCAGCCTAGACTGTTGGACTATAGCATCCAGAAGCTGCTGTCCTTTGTCATAGAGGTGTACAGCATGGAAACAGGACCTTCCTTCGGCCTAACTTGCCTATGCCACCTAGTTTTTACATCCAAGTACCTGTCCAAATATTTCCAAATGTGATAGGGTACGATGCTTCCCCTCACCTGCCTCTCAGCTCTCCATAACAGGCAAGCAGATGAGTTATCTTGTTGATTAGGGTGAATGTAGTCAGTGGCAGTGGCAAGTTGGCTTTCATTTAACATGCCCCTACATAGATAAATTATAGGAAAATTCTACCCTAATTTTTCCTTACAGGAGGCTGCCCTAAAAGCATGCTGAGTTTACAAGCCACACCAATAAGGTCCTATCACAAAAGCAAAATACTGAGGATGCTAGAAATCTGAAATAATAACAAAAAGTGCTGGAGAAACTCAGCAAGTCTGGCAGCATCTGTAGAGAAAGAAAGAGTCAATATTGAGTCTAACATGACTCTTCAGAACTGAGGACTTTATGTAATAAAAATGATGTTTGATTCTTTCCTGTGTAGAGTTTGCTGATCACAACCAGCGATGGTGTCTCTGGGATTGGAAACAATAAAATGTGTAGGTTTGCTGTTCCTTATTGTTATCTAGCCAGCTTTGCTGGTAAGGCCAACATGGATAAGTTGGGATTGGGGATGTTTCTGAGATTCCACCCCACACCCCCACCCCCCGTCTCCGTACCCACCCCCAAGCATTTAGATATAAAGAAGCATAATCAATGTGTTGGGAATAGATTCTTGTGCACGTTCAGCAAGCAGATCATTGCCCTCAGGAGAGGAAAGGTGAAAAACTGATGAGAAAATGACAAGAAGAAACCACATTATGAAAATGACAGGAGTGCATTAAGTTGTTGGACATATCAATGGAGTATTGCAATAATTTGGGAAACATCCAAATTGTCTTCTGTACTAAGTTACACTCCTGTGTTAGGGAGCCCTTAGGCCAGAACACGTCACAAATAAGCTTTTGGGTATAGCTGGAACATACCGTGTAGATATATTTAAATTAGACAAAAAAGTGCTACCTTAAAATCCCACAGGAAGTCCATGTTACTTTTACCTATATCCACTATTCAAATTACTTCCCTGAAGGCATTGACTCATGTTGGGATACTGTACCACAGATGCTGGCTGCTATCCCAAGCCTCACCCAAGTTGCTGTTCTCCATGTGTGGGCCGAGACACTGAGTGCCAATTGACAATCTGACTTTGGAGCTATCACAGCCAAGTTAGATCAATCGCTCACTTAATGTCCACCACTGAGCATGTTCCATCAGGAGTCGCACAGTCTGGGAAGCAAACTTGGAACTTTCTTGGTCTTCATGTTTATATCTGAAAGAAATTCATCATCCAGTTTCCTGCCCTCACCTCCCGAAGGAGCTGATCTGTGCTGAAGTGTGATACAGTAAGTCCTTAGATCACTCTGATTAATCAAAAGCCATGACTCAGCGGGTAGCATTCTTGACTTGAGTCAGAAAATATCCAAATCTCTCCCCAGAGATCTGAGCCCATAACTTGCATTCACATTTTACTTAGAAATGTGTTGCTGGAAAAGCGCAGCAGGTCAGGCAGCATCAAAGGAACAGGAGAATCGACGTTTCGGGCATAAGCCCTTCTTCAGGAATGAGGAGGGTGTGCCAAGCAGGCTAAGATAAAAGGTAGGGAGGAGGGACTTGGGGGAGGGGGCGTTGGGAATACAATAGGTGGAAGGAGGTTAAGGTGAGGGTGATAGGCCGGAGAGGGGGTGGGGGTGGAGAGATCGGGAAGAAGATTGCAGGTCAAGAAGGCGGTGCTGAGTCTGAGAGTTGGGACTGAGAAAAGGTGGGGGGAGGGGAAATGAGAAAGCTGGAGAAACCTGCATTCCGATGAGGAGCTCTTCCTCAAGGCGTCACGTTGCCGACCTCTCCGCCCCCACTCCCTCTCCGGCCTATCACCCTCACCTTAACCTCCTTCCACCTATCGCATTCCCAGCACCCCTCCCCCAAGTCCCTCCTCCCTACCTTTTATCTTAGCTTGCTTGGCACACCCTCCTCATTCCTGAAGAAGGGCTTATGCCCGAAACGTCGATTCTCCTGTTCCTTTGTTGCTGCCTGACCTGCTGCGCTTTTCCAGCAACACATTTTAAGCTCTGATCTCCAGCATCTGCAGTCCTCACTTTCTCCTAGTTCACATTTTACTGCCATATTGAGGTAACAGAACTGGAGATGTTTCCTTTCAAATGAGGGAAAGGCAGTGTTGCACTGGCATTGTCACCGGACTGGCTATCGTCAACTCCAGGCTAATCTTCTCAGGACTGAAAATGTGTTGCTGGAAAAGCGCAGCAGGTCAGGCAGCATCCAAGGAGCAGGAGAATCGATGTTTCGGGCATGAGCCCTTCTTCAGGAATGAGAAAAGTGTGTCCAGCAGGCTAAGCTAAAAGGTAGGGAGGAGGGACTTGGGGGAGGGGTGTTGGAAATGCGATAGGTGGAAGGAGGTCAAGGTGAGGGTGATAGGCTGGAGTGGGGGTGGGGGCAGAGAGGTCAGGAAGAAGATTGCAGGTTAGGAAGGCTGTGCTGAGTTCGAGGGATTTGACTGAGACAAGGTGGGGGGAGGGGAAATGAGGAAACTGGAAAAATCTGAGTTCATCCCTTGTGGTTGGAGGGTTCCTAGGTGGAAGATGAGGTGCTCTTCCTCCAGCCGTCGTGTTGCTATGATCTGGCGATGGAGGAGTTCAAGGACCTGCATGTCCTTGGTGGAGTGGGAGGGGGAGTTGAAGTGTTGAGCCACGGGGCGGTTGGGTTGGTTGGTCCGGGTGTCCCAGAGGTGTTCTCTGAAATGTTCCGCAAGTAGGCGGCCTGTCTCCCCAATATAGAGGAGGCCACATCGGGTGCAGCGGATGCAATAAATGATGTGTGTGGAGGTGCAGGTGAATTTGTGGCAGATATGGAAGGATCTTCTCAGGAGTAAAACAGAAAGTACTAAAGAACCTCAGCAGGTCTGGCAGCATCTGTGGAGACAGAAAAACAGAGTTAAAGTTCCAAGGCTGACATGAATCTTCGTCAGAGAACAGACATACTGGGTCAGATAGCATCCATGGAGAGAGAGCAAGCTAATGTTTTGAGTCTAGATGGCTCTCCATGGAGGCTGTCTGACCTGCTGTGATCTCCAGCATTTGGTGTCATCGGCACAGGTTCCAGTATCTGCAGTAATTTGTTCCTACAGACATCTCCATTTCTGTCTCCACAGATGCTGCCAAACCTGCTCAGTTCCTCCAGCATTTTCTCTTTTAATTTCAGATTTTCTGCAATATTTTGCTTGTATTATTGCTCTGGGGATATAGATTTGAATTTCATCATGGCAGATGGTGAAATGTTAATTCAATTAAAAATATTTTATCATTCACTTGAAGGATATGGACATTGCTGGCCATACAGAATTTTATTGCCATCCCTAGTTGCCCTTGAGGAGATGGTGGTGAGCTGTCTTTCTTGAACCGCTGCAGACCACATGTGGTAGGGAGGGGTTTCCAAGATTTTAATGCAGCACTAAAATCTGAAATTAAAAACTAGCCCAATGTCATAGTTGTGGTGCTGGAAAAGCACAGCCAGTCAGGCAACATCCAAGGAGCAGGAAAATCGACGTTTCGAGAATAAGCCCTTCATCAGAAATGAGGCTTGTGACCCAAGAGAGCTGAGAGATAAATGGGTGGAGGGTGGGACTAGTGAGGCGGGGGGGGGAGGTAGCTGGGAATGCAATAGGTTGATGAAGGTGTGGGTGAAGGTAATAGGTCGGAGAGGAAGGTGGGAAGAAAGGTGGATGGGTAGGACAGTTCAAGAGGGCAGTGCCAAGTTGGAATGTTGGATCTGGAATAAGACAGGGGGAGGGGAAATGAGGAAACTTGGTGAAATCCACATTGATCCCTCGTGGTTGGAGAGTCCTGAGGTGGAAGATGAGGCTTTCTTCCTCCAGGAATCTGGTGGTTAGGGTTTGGCAGTGAAAGCAGCCCAGGGCCTGCACATCCTTGGTGGAGTTGGAGGGGGTGTTAAAGTGTTCAGCCACAGGGCAGTGTGGTTGCTTCATGCGTGTGTTCCAGAGACATTCTCTGGAGCGTTCTGCAAGTTGGCGTCCTGTCTCTCCAACATAGAGAAGACCATATCAGGAGCAACGGACACAGCAGATGATGTGTGTGGAAGTACATGTAAATCTCTGCTGGATGTGAAAGGATCCCTTGGGGCTTCGGAATGAGGTAAGGGGGGAGATTTGTGTGCAGGTTTTGCACTTCTGGTGGGGTCTGTTTGTAGGTGGCGGAAATGGCAGACGATGATATGTCAAAGCTGGAGGTTCGTGGGGTGGAAGGTGAGGACCCGGGGGTTTTTGTCATAGTTGTAATAAAAACTCATCTGGATCACGAAGGTCCTTTAGGGAATGCAATTCTGTCTTCATTTAGCCTAGTCTACAGATGACCCCAAACCTACTGCAACGTAACTGACTCTTGTCAGGCCTCTGAAATGGCCCTAGCAAGTCACTCAGGTCAAGGGCAATTGGGAATAGGCAACAAAAGCTGGTCTTATCATTGATGCCCAAGAATAAAAGAAAACTATTGAGAACATTAAACTGAGGTCCCCTATCCTGTCCAAGGTGTTATTAATCTAAACAATTTTCTTTTCCGCACAGCCCAGTACATTTCTCCTCTTCAAGCATGAAATGACTCCACAGAGGCCAGTATCCTGTTGCCAAGTCACCCCTTACTTACAAGTGCACAGTACTTGGGCTCTGACCAGCCAACTACAAGCCAGTCCCTAGACTGAGGAGACTTTCTGAATCTCCTGTTTATATCTGTTAGCCAGGGCTCCCTGCTTGGCTGAGGTTAACAACCCCAATCAAAGATCTCATAGTCAATAAGATCCATGTGGCCCTGGTTCCAATCACTGTATAGCTTTTTTTTCAGTTCCTTTTTGAAAGTTAATATAGGTATGGAATTTATAGTAGTAACAAGGTCAACATGATCAAGACTCACCATCACGACTCCACTGAAACTCACAGTACCTCTGAAGGTATACATGTGTAATTAAAATACAGAAACCCAGGAATTACTGTGAATGATTCCAAGCTCACATGTTGGTTGCACTATCTTTTGTGCTACTAGTCTCACTGTAAAATCCCTTTAGTGAGTTATACTCCATTGAATGAAATATAACTATGTTTTTACTACTCACTAAGTTCATAATTACTGAAAGACAAACTTTACATTTGAAGAATGTAAAATTTCCCTATACAGACAAAAAATTGCAGATATATTTTCTGGTTTCTTCATGAAATTTCAGTTTCCACTATATGCACGCTCCAATCATTTATATATCTCTCTGCTAAGTTTTATAAATAAATTCAATGCATCTTATTTCCTGATGAGTTGCCTATAAGGATACTTCAAAGTGATTGCCGCTTCCTCACCACCAGATGCCTGGAGGAAGAACGCCTCATCTTCTGCCTTGGAACACTTCAACCCCAGGGCATCAATTGGACTTCAACAGTTTCCTCATTTCCCCTTCCCCCACCTCACCGCAGTTCCAAACATCCAGCTCAGCACTGTCCCCATGACTTGTCCTACCTGCCTATCTTCTTTTCCACCTATCCACTCCACTCCCCCCGACCTATCACCTTCATCCCCTCCCCCACTCACCTATTGTACTCTATGCTACTTTCTCCCCACCCCCCTCTCACTTATCTCTCCACCCTTCAGGCTCTCTGCCTGTATTCCTGATGAAGGGCTTTTGCCCGAAACATCGATTTTACTGCTCCTCGGATGCTGCCTGAACTGCTGCGCTCTTCCAGCACCACTAATCCAGAATCTGGTTTCCAGCATCTGCAGTCATTGTTTTTACCTACCTGATTGGCTGCTTACCCTGTTTGATCCCTGGATGCCTGAGCTTGAAGCCAGTTTCACGCTGACATAAGAGGGGGTAGATAGGGGATGCTTTCAGTATTTGTGGGCAACATTCTTTAAGGTCAGCAGTGAGGGCTGCTGTTTCACTGCTGACTGTGAGATCTGAGCCATTGGATCTGCTTCCACTGCACTTTCACACAGTGAATGCTATGCTAGGAAGGATGTTGTGAAACTTGAAAGGGTTCAGAAAAGATTTACAACGATGTTGCCAGGGCTGGGTGGTTTCAGCCATAGGGAGAGGCTGACTAGGCTGGGGCTGTTTTCCTTGGAGTGTCAGAGGATGAGGAGGTGACTTTATAGAGGTTTATAAAATCATGAGGAGCATGAATAGGGTGAATAGATAAGGTCTTTTCGCTGGGTAGGGGAGTCCAAAACTAGAGGATGTGGATTTAATGTGAAAGGGGAAAGATTTAAATGGGACCTAAGGGGCAACGTTTTCATGCAGATGGTGGTGCACGTATGGAATGAGCTGCCAGAGGAAGTGTGGGAGGCTGGTATAATTACAACACTTAAAAGGCATCTGGATGGGTATATGAATAGGAAAGGTTTAGAAGGATATGGGCAAAATGCTGGCAAATGAGACTAGATTTATTTAAGATATCTGGTTGACATAGACGTGTTGACCAAAGGCTCTGATTCCATGCAGTACATCTCTATGAATCTACAAGATTAAAGAGGAAAAAGTGAGATACAGACAATCACAGGATCAAGACAAGGTTGACTTTAATCATTTGCTTCAGGGCAACTTGAAAATATTGACTGACACATTTGTGTGATGTAAGTTTACACATTTTCTGTGGTCAGCAGATAGTTAAAGTGACCGCTTACTAAAAGCGGTCAGCCCCCTTTCAAACGCAAAGCCATAAACACAACTTAAAGCTGAACTCTCACTCAACTACTTTAAAACAAAATCAAACCAAAACTCACCTCATTTTGTTGGCTGTCTGGCCATTGCTGGCCACAGCAGCTAGACTTGGAACATCTACAATTTTTTTCGAAATGTGCACTGTTACCGAACTAATCCATAACAATATTAGTTTTGGAGGAAGTCATGCTGGTCCTGTCAGTATTGGAAGCAGTGTATCAGGACTGAGGTTGCCTCTTGCTTGATGACTGCCAATATATTTGGGAGAATTGCCTTTGAGAGACTGCTGTACTCATGTCATACAGTCATAGAGTCATAGAGATGTACAGCATGGAAACAGACCCTTCGGTCTAACCCATCCATGCCGGCCAGATATCCCAACCCAATCTAGTCCCACCTGCCAGCATCCGGCCCATATTCCTCCAAACCCTTCCTATTCATATACTCAAACAAATGCCTCTTAAAAGTTGCAATTGTACCAGCCTCCACCACATCCTCTGGCAGATCATTCCATACACGTACCACCCTCTGCGTGAAAAAGTTGCCTCTTAGGTCTCTTTTATATCTTTCCCCTCTCACCCTAAACCTATGCCCTCTAGTTGTGGACTCCCCGACCCCAGGGAAAAGACTTTATCTATTTATCCTATCCATGCCCCTCATAATTTTGCAAACCTCTATATAAGGTGACCCCTCAGCCTTCGACGCTCCAGGAAAAACAGCTCCAGCCTGTTCAGCCTCTCCCTGTAGATCAGATCCTCCAACCGTGGCCACATCCTTGTAAATCTTTTCTGAACCCTTTCAAGTTTCACAACATCTTTCCGATAGGAAGGAAACCAGAATTGCACGCAATATTCCAACAGTGGCCTAACCAATGTCCTGTACATATGTCCTTGTATGAGATGTCCAGAATGCACCCCAGACAATTGATAAAGTCACTGAGCATCCTTTCTTCATACCTCTATGTCTTATGTGTCTCATGGTCAGACATCAGAATGCTGAGAACATCAGCCTCCAAAGCCAGCAATGTGGACTTAAAAAGGCAGCTTAATGCTTTTCCAAGCACAATTTGAGTTGGCCGCAGCTGGTAGCTGATTTCCCCATGTGTGTAACAAGTTCAACACCAAACCTACAATCTCTACCACCCAAAAAGATAAAGGCAGCAAACACATGGGATCGCCACCAGCTGCAAATTCCCTTCCGAACAACACCTCATCATGATTTAGAAACAGTCGCCTTCACAGTGTTCTTACGTTAGTTTTCAAACATTGATTGAAGTTGTTTTAATTACATTTTATCACTTTCTTAAGATAACATTTGGAAACAGAAGGAAGATCAAGAAAGGCAATGACCATTTTATTTTACAAAAGCAAATATGCCTGGGACAACTGTTTTAATTGTGGTCTTGTCACACAAAATCTTACAATGATTTAGCTTTATTGTCACGTTCACTCGAATGAGTGGAGAGAAAAGTTTACAATGTTGCCGTTAATGGCATCCATCTTAGATACAAGATACGGAGGTACATATACTTAATTTTATGGTACAACATTGAAAGAATAATAAATAAAAGTTCAGCATAAGAATAAAGATTAAATAAATACTCAATTCATCATCCATTCACCCCAGTCTGTAATGGCACCGAGCCTCTGGGCCAAGTCTCCAGACAAAGCTGGGCTTCAAAACTCGACTTCTTGCCTCCAATACACAACAGCCTCGCCTCCCTGCGCCGGCCTCTGGTCCAGGACTCACCTACAGGACTCGCTTCCAAAGATATCGGTCCGGAACTCAACTTCAGCTCTCACCTCATGTGCTCACATCCAGTCTGGGAATTGATCCCACTGCCAGTCTCCAATTTGGGAATCGCCACAGGTCCAGGAATTGCCTCCCCGTACTAGCCTCAGGTCTGAGACTCGTCTCCTCACACCGGCCTCCAGTCTGGGACTCGCCTCTCTACATACCAGACTGCGGTCTGGGACTCGCCTTCCCGTACCGGCCTCCAGTCTGGGACTCGCCTTCCCGTACCGGCCTCCGGTCTTAGACTCGCCTTCCTGTGACAGCCTGCGGTCTGTGACTCGCCTCCACATACCAGATTGCGGTCTGAGACTCGCCTTCCCGTACTGGCTTCTGGTCTGGGACTCATCTTCCCGTACCAGCCTCTGGTCTGCGACTTACCTCTCTGTACCGGCCTTTGGTCTGAGACTCGCCTTCCCGTACCAGCCTCTGGTCTGCGACTTACCTCTCTGTACCGGCCTCTGGTCTGCGACTCACCTCCCTGTACCGGCGTCCAGACTGGGACTTGCCTCCCCACACCAGCCTCCGGTCTGGGACTCGTGTCACCGCACCAGACTCCAATCTGAGACTTGTCTCCCTGCGCCAGTCTCTGGTCTGGGAATTATGTCCCTGCGCTGGCCTCCAATCTGGGAATCACCTCCCTGTGCCGGTCTCCAGTCCAGAATTCAAGTCCTCCATTTCCCTCTGAGTAAATTTAAGAAGTTAAAAAAGACTCAAGAAAACAGAAAAACGAAGAGAAGAAAAAGAATGGGCAGAGCAGATGCGGTCTGGATGGAACATCCTACTCTGCCGCCATCTTGTTTCCCAATGCTAGCCCATATTATCAATTGCCTCCATAATGAGCTGGATATAATTTTTAAAAATCAGTGAGGGGTTTGCTGATCCACAGTGAAGTAACTAGTAATGATAAAATAAATCAGAAGACTTGACCAAAGATTGTTATGATAAATATGGACCATCAAATTTTAACTTCTATCATCTGCCAGTTACAACTGTGATCTTTCATAGACTTTATGGAAAAGACAGAAACATGAAAATAAAATTTTTGGAAACCTGCCCTGGAACAATTATTTTCATCTGAAGACACTGAAACCAGACAGCTGAATTATTATCAAGGAGGCATCCCCCATTTTAATGCACAAATGCGGCCATTTCACACATTATTAAAGACTTGATTGTTAATTAGCCAATTTTGAAATGCAATGGAACTAAACTCAGGAACACATATCAAACTATATTTCAACAACTTCTTTTTAGCAGCAAAGAGAAAGAAAATATTGATTTGTAAGGAAGAACTGGAAGATTTTGTCTCTCATCATCTTGGACAGCATACAACAAAAATGCAAATTGGGAAAACATTCAGCAAAAGTTCAAAGAGGTCTACAGATTCCACTCCAAGTCAGCACCCAGTAGTCTCAGATTAACAAACTCAAGGACACGAGGGCCGGTATGGGCTAAATGGCCTGTTTCCACACTGTAGGGATTTGATGATTCATTTGATCATGTCAGTTTCAGAACTTCCAGTTTGTGGGCTCTTGCTGCTTCCTCTTCATTCATTCCCCATTAGGATGGTCTCAGGGCTCTCTTGCTTCTTCCTGAACCGTCCCCTTCAGCTACCATCCTCCTTGTTCCAGTCTTATTCCGGTCTCCATTCACAACTCTTTCTCCAATATATTGATGACATCATTGATACTGCTTCCCTCTCTCATCCAGAATTGGAAATATTTATTTATTTTGCTTCCAAATTCCACTCCACTCTCAACTTCACTTGGTGCATCTCTGATTCCTCCATTTCCTGCCTCAACATTTCTGTTTCCATTTCTGGGGATAACCTGGCCATCAACATCCACTATAAACCCACTGATTCCCACAGTTACCTTGACCACACATCCTAATAGGAGAAAGTGAGGACTGCAGATGCTGGAGACCAGAGCTGAAAATGTGTTGCTGGAAAAGCACAGCAGGTCAGGCAGCATCCAAGGAGCTGGAGAATTGATGTTTCGGGCATAAGCCCTCCTAATACCCCGTTTCACGTAAAGACTCTAATCCATTCTCCCAGTTCCTCCGTCTCAACTGTTCTGATGATGCCAACTTCAACAAGAGGTCCTCCAAAATGTTTACCTTCTTCCTCAACCAAGGATTCCCCAGCATTCAAAGTTTGGGAGAAGATTTGTGGCTCGGGTGCTCGTTGTTGTGGTTCTGTTCGCCGAGCTGGGAATTTGTCTTGCAAACGTTTCGTCCCCTGTCTAGGTGACATCCTCAGTGCTTGGGAGCCTCCTATGAAGCGCTTCTGTGCTGTTTCTTCCGGCATTTATAGTGGCCTGTCTCTGCCGCTTCCGGTTGTCAGTTCGAGCTGTCCACTGTAGTGGCCGGTATATTGAGTCCAGGTCGATGTGTTTGTTGATTGGAGTTTGTGGATGAGTGCCACAAACTCCACAAACTCTATCAACAAACACATCGACCTGGACCCAATATACCGGCCACTACAGCGGACAGCTCGAACTGACAACCGGAAGCGGCAGAGACAGGCCACTATAAATGCCGGAGGAAACAGCACAGTAGCGCTTCACAGGAGGCTCCCAAGCACTGAGGATGTCACCTAGACAGGGGACGAAACATTTGCAAGACAAATTCCCAGCTCGGCGAACAGAACCACAACGATTCCCCAGCATAGTAGTTGACAGGACTCTCAATGGGGTCCGACCCATCTTCCGCACTTCAGCCCTCTCTTCCAACCGACAACAGTGATAGGGTCCCCTTTGTCCTTACCTACCATCCCACCAGTATCCACATCCAGAGGATCATTAGCTGCCATTTCCACTACCTCCAGTAGGATGCCATCACCAGACACATACTCCCCTCCCTTCCCATTTCAGCCTTCCTCAAAGGCTGTTCTTGTTTGGTAAGGATTCAAAGGTTATGGGAGGGGGCAGGAGAATGAATTTCAGAAATATATCAGCCATGATTGAATAGCAGAACAGATTTTGTTGGCTGAATTCCCTGATTTTTTTTCCTATATCTTATGGTCTTAATATAGTTTGATATCAAAATCTTCTTTAATAATGTTGTGAAGCAATTTGGGACATTTTGATACACCAAATGCTTGAGGTGAATGCAATTTGCTATAGTTTTTCTTCATTCATTTGTTCATGGGCATTTATTGTATATTTGTAATTGCCCAGAGGCGAGCTAAGAGTCAACCACATTTCAGTTTGTCTTGCATCACATGTAGCCCAGACAAGGTGAAAAACATTAGTGAGATTGATGGGTTTTCTCAATAACTGACATTGAATTCATGGTCATCATTTGACTCTTAACTCTAGATTTGAATTCAAATGTCAACATCTGTAATGGTGGAATTCAGACCCAGATCCCCACATTACCTGTGTCTCTGGATTAATAATCTAGTCATCAAATCACTGGGCCACTGCAGATACAAGCAGTCCCCGGGTTACAAACAGGTCCCCTTCTGGAGACTATTTGCAAATCAATTTGTACACTTGTTGGAACACAACACAGGACAATATAAATTCCACAGAAAATGTTCCTATAATCAGATATTTAAAATTACACACCCCATTTTGGAATCTGGAGGACAAACCTTTGCAAATTAGACACTCGTAAATCAAGGACCTGCTACTATGGAGTTAGGCCGCAGGGCAGCAAATAGTAGAACAGCACTGAGGGACTGAATGGCCTACTCCTGTTCCAACATTTCTGAGTAAGCTTACCACCAGGTTTGAGAGGGTGCGATGATATTTCCAGTGAGTTCAGACACCTTCAGAAGAGAACCAGGAGTGAGGCAGGCGCACACACTTTAAATCAAAAACTAATCGGCATCAGGTCCAGGAGCCTTTTATCCATGAGCAACGCCACTCCACCCGGGAGGTCCCACTCAGTGAATCCGTTTCAAAAACGATTTCAAACGGTCCCGCCCCAACCGACCGCTCGTGAGTCCCCCGCCCAGCCCTAGGAAACGCCCACTCCCAGTCACTATTGGTCTGTCAGGCCGTCCATCGTGGCTCCCCAGCCCCCCCATTGGTCTAGCCCTGTGCCAATCAAAGATCAGACTAATGTGGGCGGGAAGGGAAAAGTTTTGAGTTTTTAAATTTTGGGACGAAGTGATGATAAAATCCGATCGTTTCTATCCTTCGCGTGAAATGAAGATACTCTTCGCTCTTTGACGGCCAAAACGTCGGGAAACCACGTGAACGTTAGACCTTTCACATTTATAATCATATATTTCTGAGGTAAAATAATGTCCTTTAAACGGGTTGCACGTTAATAAACAAGCGAAGGTCTATTTTCAGCAAAGGTCTTTACCTCTGTGAGAGTTTTAACCGCCATCCGGATGTGTTCCCGCTTTCTCGTGAGGTGGCTGTCGCCGGGAGTGAGGGAAATTTAATAAAAATGACGGTGCAATAAATATAAAGCTGATCTTTCCCATGGGCGGCCTATAAAATATAAACATTGACCAATGGCGCTTGAAAGAGTCTGGCTGCAGCTTCCAGTCAGCCAGGTTTCCGTAGTGTAGTGGTTATCACGTTCGCCTCACACGCGAAAGGTCCCCGGTTCGACCCCGGGCGGAAACACCATTTTTATATATAAAAAATATAAGACAATTGTTCATTTTAAATGCTAAGAAACAAAATTGATTCAACACATCAAACAAAATATTTATTATTGCATTAATTTTTTTTGTCGGAAAAAAAGACCTTCAAGCATCATGTAATCTGATGCAAGAAAAATACTTTATGAGTCAGGCAAAGTTAGGGTCCAGAATGCACTTCCTGCAAGTGTGGTGGAGGCAGGTTTCAATTGAGGATTTCGACCCGGTGCATGCAAGGATCGTTTTGATTAAAAATGCTGGGATAGGAAGTGGAAAAGCAGGAAATTGGCACTTGGTCACACTGCTGGTTTGAAGAGCTGTTGCAGAGATGATGGGCTGATTGGCCTCCTCCTGCCCACTGAGATTTCTTTGATTTGCAAATTAGTGGGCATGAGAAGTTTTCAAACCTAAAAATTAACACAAACACCTCATCCTCAGTTTTCCAAAAAGTTCAATACAAAGGTGATGAATTTTAGTAAGTTTCTGAAAGTTAAAAACCAGATTCATTCATTTATAGAAAGATTTTTCAGTTCTGCCATTGAATTGGTGTTTTTAAAAATCATTATTCATAAATATATTTAATTGCTGTACATACCCACAAGTTATCTGCTCTTCAAATTAGATCCATATTTCTTTTTAAGTGTTAAAATATTTTGCAAATTTTATGTTACATAAAGAACAGTAAATGATGTCAGATGTGTAAGATTCGCTTTTGATTGAGTTAAAAATCACACAACACTGGGTTATAGTCCAACAGGTTTATTTGGAAGCACTAGCTTTCGAAGCACTGCTTCTTCATCAGAGGCTTCTCCAAATCACCACTTTTGATAGAGTAATTTTTTAAGATATTGCGATTTTATTGCATTGCGTTTAGCACTTCATTCAGATATTGCTACACTTTTTTGGGTTTTTACAACTGCTGGAGATGTGCTAGGGATCTATAAGAGTGCCAATGATTATCAGAAATCAACAAGAAAGTGAAATCAAGTCCACAATATGATCGTGCAGTTACCTATTGAATTGGAAGCAGGTTTGATGGGACAAATGGCCTCTTCCTGCATCCACTGCTTGTGTAAATTACCAGGTCCAAATGTTTGAGGACTTCCATCAGATCAGGAGATGACAGGATTTAGTATCCAACACAAAGACTAGCTTCTTTCCCCTGTTATCAGACTTATGAATGGATGTCCCATATTTAGAGTTGATCTTTCTCTGTACCTTCTCTGTAGCTGTAACACTGTGTTCTGATCTCTGTTCTGTTACCCTGATGTACTTATGTAAAGTAGGATTTGTCTGGTTAGAACGCAAAACAGTGATTTTCTCTGTATCTCGGTGCATGTGACAATAAAAAAATCCAATCAAAGCAAAGGTGTGCACCACAAACCATAGTTCATACTAGCTTACAGTGTATTTTGTTATAGATCGTACCTATGTGGATGACCAACCTATAATATGATGAGGATGAGATTGGTTTATGGTACCTGCTGTTTCCTCACCCTTGTCCAGATGCACATGGGAAAAATGATAACTGGAGATCTGGGGAGAGGGCTATGTAGTTCAGCTGTTACATCCACATAATAAAAGACCCTGCTCTTTCGGAGCACACATAACAGCCACAGCAGTGAATGTCTTGCGCTTAGCAAACCCAAACCAGGTGAGTGCATCTGTGAACACATTCTCCTGGCAAATCTTATTGTTTGAACATGTGATGCCAACCACTGCTACCATTGTCATTGCCTTATTGGGACGACAGGGCCTACTTCATCTGAGGCAGTAGACAAAAAACAGATAGGAAGTCTAAGGAGGCTTTTAAACAAGTTGTAGTTTATTGAGACGCAGCAATTGGGTACAAGTTACATTAGTAAAGTAGACATTATTCCTAATACTTCTGGGAAACGTAGGATAACAGGTCTGTCCTTTGAGATCCTGAGATGTTCTCCCTTACCCCACTCAAGTCCTTATGATATCAACAAATTGGGTGGAGCTTAGTGCAGTCTGCAATATTAACCTTCTAAAAGCTTTTACTATAAATAAAATCTGCATCCCAGAAGTTTCGTTATAGATTCAAACCGAGGTCTGAGTAACACTGCCACATGAGCTACTTCGGTGACACTCAGGGTGTTATCATGAAGAGCTTTGGCACCAGCTCCTTTGGATCTCCTACCTCTGCCAGACATCACAATAAACTCAATCAGTCAGCCAGCAGCTGTAGAACGTTACACCAGCAGGAACAGCACCTTCTAGAGATGAAGGCTAGAGGGAGTTCAAATATAATTATTGATTTTCTCACCTAGCTAGACATTGCCAATGCAATCCTTACAGAAACATGACATTGTCCAGCTCTCTTTCACCTTTGGGTATGAGTTTCTGACTTTCACACATTTACAAAAGCCTCAACATGTCCCAGAGTGCTTTTAATCCCAAAGGAGACCTTTTTGAAGAATATCTACCATTGTAATGCAGGAATTGTGGCATCCAATTTGCAGAAAACAAAATTCCACAAACAGCAATATGAAAGTACTAGTTGATCTATTTATTGATATTGATTGGGTGAATGAATATTTTTTCAGGCACATCTTCAAATAGCACCAGGGGATCCTTTGCATTTATTTAACAGGGCAGGCGGGACCTTGGTTTAACACTGTGTCTAAAAATTGGCATCTCTGACAGTGCACCACTTTTACAATACTGCACTAACGTGACAGCCTGGATTATGTGCTCACATTTTCATTATGGGGCTAGAACACACAACATTCTGACCCAGAGGAGGGTATGCTACCTTTGAGCAGATAGGAAGATGCATTTTATAAATGAGAATCTTTTCATTTTGGCAATGCTTTTTAAACACTTGCGCCCTGGCTATCTCAGCATTTAGAAACTTTTGAATGTAATCTTTAACTACACTCTTCATTTACCTCATGAAAAGACTTAATAATACTGCCAAAGAAAATAAATCAGTGGAAGTTTATAGGAAAAAAGTACCAGTAAATATTGTTGGAGTGAGGGAACATGGGCTTCAATGATAATAGTAATTGTACCTAGTTAATCCAGAACTTCTGAGTACTTTTTTGCACTTGACTGACCCTGTCTGGATAAGCTATGTGCAAACCTGTCATAGTCAAATCATTTCATTGGCACATACAGTGCTCTAGCACCTTACAGTCAAAATGTTGAACCTGGTGTAGGCAAGTTTATTGTACTAACCATGCAGTTTAATGGAGGTGGCTATTTCTGTGGACACCTGAAGGTGAATTGTATGTTTTATATTAGGTAAGTGGTGATTTTGTCAAGTTTCTGTCTGTGAGCCCTAGCAAGCTTTCTTGCTAAGTCATCTCAAACTTGCCTCATTATCCCTCCTTGAAGGTGACGCTATCATCCGAGGCTAACATGATTCTACCAGAAGAACCTGATATTGTTGGGATAACCTGGAATCAACTGGCATCCCTGACACTTACTCCATTGTGCACCTGGAGAAGCACTGTCAGTCTGGAACAGCCCTGCACAGTTTATGATGTTTGACCTGAATATGGTAGATAAGGGGAAATTAACAACTTGCTTTGTGGACAGGGACCTGGAGTACTGATTGATAGGGTGAAACAGAGGAGGGACATGTTTCTTCCTCAGGACTGCCAAAGGAGGCCACAACGCCAGACCCTGCCAGGTTGATCTGAGGTTGCGATCTGGATCAGTGCAGTCTCAGTTATTTGGAAGAATGCCCAGCAATGTAGGAAGGAAGTCAGTGACTATCTCTGTCCCTCCACTGTCTTCTCTCTGCTATGTCTGATTTCCTGAAGAAGGGCTCATGCCTGAAATGTCGATTCTCCTGCTCCTTGGAAGCTGCCTGACCTGCTGCGCTTTTCCAGCAACACATTTTCAGCTCTGATCTCCAGCGTCTGCAGTCCTCACTTTCTCCTATGTCAGGGTGGCTTGGTGGCTCAGTGGTTAGCACTACTGCCTCACAGCACCAGGGTCCCAGGTTCGATTCCAGCCTCAGGTGACTGTCTGTGTGGAGCTTGCACATTCTGCCCGTGTCTGCGTGGGTTATCTGCAGGTGCTCCGGTTGGGCTGAAGGGCCTGTTTCCACACTGTAAGGAATCTAATCATACTCACTCTTACTCTGCTAGTGCACTCACCTCCCACCAATGCTAATGGCGTACAGCTCCCACTATTGCATGAAACAGCTAAGTAGGCTATCAGGTGACAAGCCACTTCTTGCAGCCTTTAGAGAGGTGTTAAATGAACCTTTTCAATTGATAGGATCATATGAATACCACATACTGCAAGCGAAACAATGCGACAAAGTGCAGCTGCCCTTCAGACCAATTCAAAGTCAAGAGTTTCAAGGAAAAATGACTCACTCACGTGGATGAGTCATAGTCAACTCAGTTATTCCAGAGAACAATATGCCCATGGCCCACTCAGAACCTTGCCCGCATTTCCCATTCTGTCAGGTCGCATTCTCAGAAAACCATCTGCTTAAGGAAATTGAACAGGTGAATATGCAGACGAGGCAGTTCCTAACCCAATCTCTGCCTTTGCTGGTTTAGCTAAAATAGATGTGGCTGGGACATTATAATTCTCACACTTTGAGAGTTGAAAGCTAAGCTGTGTGCTCATTTCTGCTCCCCCCTCCACTTACTGGAGATACCTGTGTGTTATTGTTGTATCAGGACAGAATTACATGCAGCTAGGATACATTACATGGAAAAATAGCACACTGACACCCATGGACCAGACCCACACGTGGCTTCTGGAATGAGATATTGAAAAGCACTTGGCCTCATTCAACAAGATCCAACAAGTCTCGAAGAAGGGAAAGAATTGGTCATGCTAATGCTAAAGGACGACCTGTGAATATGCAGGTCAATCCGTATTTAAAGCTTAATACTACACACATCAAAGTAATTCACTTTAAAATGAATTTTTTGTTCGTCACCAGCAAAAAAGTACTTGGAAAACTGTTTGTAGTGGCAACATGGATTAATAATAAGTGTATGAGGGAGAAATGTTGACAGTGAGTCCAGAGGGTTTGTTCATTGAAAGCATAGGGTGGGTTATCAGGGGCCAGTGGTGGTGGCAGGGATGCTAGGGAAGTCAATTGTCAGGATTGGTGGAAACATGCTAGGATGCAGAGGGAATAATAACTCGGAAGGGGAGGCACCTTAAGGTGTAAGGATGGGAGCTGGTAGAGAGTGGAAAGGCAAGGGGTACTGCAGGAAGTGGAGTTTCATTGATAGTCTCCACTTGCGTATGCAGGTTCAAGTTTAATTTGATATGATTTGATTTTGATTTATTGTAGTCACGTGTACCAATGCACAGTGAAAGGCTTAGTTTTGCATGCAATATAGGCAGATCATAGCAAAAGAGGACATACAGATCATAGTGTGCTTAGACAGAATAAGGCATGCAAGGTTACAACTGCACAGGAGGTGCACAAAGCAAGATCATCATTAGCAAGATCAACATTATTCGAAGTTAGAGAGTCTATTCAGCTGTTGTGGGGATTGAAGGAGGCATGCCGGATACAGAGGGGATGATAATTCTGGAGGGGAGGCACCTCAAGATGTAAGGATGGGAGCTGATAGAGGCAGGGAAGGCAGGGAAGAAGCTCTCCTTAAACCTGTTAGTGTGTGTGTGTGTGTGTGTGTGTGTGTGTGTGTGTGTGTGTGTGTGTGTGTGTGTGTGTTCAAGCTTCTGTATTGTCTGCCTGACAGATGAGGTTAGAAGAGAGCATTACCAGGGTTGGAGGGGTCTTTGTTGATATTGGTAGCCTTTCTGCGACAAGCAGAAGTGTACATGGAGTCCATTGATGGGAGGTTGGCTTCCGTGATGGGCTGGGCTGTGCACACAACTTTCTGAAGTTTTTTACAGTCCTGGGCAGAGCAGTTGCCATACCAGGTTGTTATGCACTCAGATAGAATGCTTTCTATGATGCATGTGTAAACACTGGTGAGGGTGCTTATGGACATACCGAATTTCCTGAGCCTCCGAAGGAAGAAGAGGCATTGTTGTGCCTTCTCGACTGTCACATCAAAGTAGGTGGTCCAGGACGGATTGTCAGTTATTGTCACTCCGAGGAATCTGACGCTCTTGACCCTCTCCACCTCAGCTCCGTTCATGTAGATAAGGGCGTGTCCTCCTCCTTTCTGCCTAAAGTCAATGATCAATTAGACTTTTGGAAATGTACAATACGGAAACAGACCCTTCTTTCCATCTCGCCCATGCTGACCAGATATGCTAAATTAATCTAGTCCTATTTGCCAGCACTTGGCCCATATCCCTTTAAATGCATATACCTATCCAGATGTCTTTTAAGTGTTGCAATTGTTCCAGCCTCTACTACTTCCTCTGGCAGCTCATGCCATACACACACCATCATCTGGGTGAAAAAGCTGCCCCTAAGGTCCCTTTTAACTTTGTCTCCTCTCACGATAAACCTATGTCCTCAAGTTCTGGGCACCCCCACCCCAGGGAAAAGACCTTGTCTATTTACTCTATTCATGCCCCTCCTGATTTTATAAACCTCGATAAGGTCACCCCTCAGCCTCTGATGCTCGATGGAAAACAGCCCCAGCCTGTTCAGCCTCTCCCTATAGCTCAAATCCTCCTGGCAACATCCATGTAAATCTTTTCTGAACCCTTTCAAGTTTCACAACATCCTTCCTATAGGAGGGAGACCAGAATTGCACGCAGTATTCCAATAGTGGCCTAACCAATGTCCTGTACTTTCTTTCGTTTTGCCATCATTGAGACAGAGGTTCTTATCATTGCACCATGTCACCAAGCCCTTTATCTCCTTCCTGTATTCAGATTCATTGTTGTTTGATAGCAGTCCTACCACGGTGGTGTCATCAGCAAACTTGTAGATGGCATTTGTTCAGAATTTGGCAACACAGTTATGAGTGAACATGGAGTACAGTAGGGGGCTGGGAACACATCCTTGCAGGGGGTTAGTGTTGAGGGTTATTGTGAAGGAGGTGCATTTGTCTATTTTCCCTGATTGCAGTCTGTGAGTCCTAAAGCTGAGAATCCAGTTGCAGAGGGCTGAGCCAAGACCTAGGTCTTGGAGATTTGAGGATGGTCTGGAGGGGATTATGGTGTTGAAAGCTGAGCTGAGCTGGATGAGTAGGAGCCTGACCTAGGTCTCCTTGTTCTCCAGATATTCCAGGGATGAGTGTGGGGCTTGGGAAATGGCATCTAGTGTGGACCTATTTCACTGGGAGGGCAAATTGTAGGGGACTGAGGAAGGCTGGGAGGCTTGAATTGATGTAGGCCATGACCAGCCTCTTGAAGCACTTCATGAATATGGAGGTCAGAGCCACTGGGTGGTAGCCATTAAGGCACATTGCGTGTGTGTTTTCTATGGTAATAGGATGATGGTGATCTCTTTGAAGCATGTGGGGACCTCAGCTTGTAGAAGGGAGAGGTTGAGGTGTAAGTGAAGGCTAGTCCGCACATGATCTAAGTGTACGGCTTGAACCTCCGTCCAGGCCAGTCGCTTTCCAAGGGTTGACTCTCAGGAAGACCGAGAGTCTGTGGTGGTGATGGAGGGAACAGGAGCATCCAGGCCTGTCGGGGCAGGTGATACCATGCTGCTAGCATTCTGCTTGAACTGAGCATAGAAAACATTGAGCGCATTAGAGAGGGATGTGATTTGTCCGCTATTTTCCTCTCCTTTATTTTGTATCCCGTTATGTTGTGTAGGCGGCCAGTGTCCGTATGGTTGGTTTGGGCCTCTAACCTGGTCCAGTACTGCCTGTTGGCATCTCTGATGGTTTTGCAGAGGTCATATCTGGATTTCCTGTATATGTCTGGGTGGTCCAACTTGAAAGCTGCACACCTGGCCTTCAGTAGGCAATGGATTGGGGACCATCCGATTGACTTCTTTGGTACACAGTCCTCCACATACTTGCTAATGAAACCTATGGCAGAGGTGGCGTACTCATCTAGGTTGTCTGCTGAATTCTTGAACATGGTCCAGTCCAGTTCCAAGCAGTCCTGGAAAAGCTCTTCTGCTGCCTCAGATCAGCATTGTGCTACTTTCTGTGAAGGATCCTCCTGTTTCAGCTTCTGCTTGTACGCTGGGAGGAGGAACACAGGATCGTGATCTGATTTTCCGAAGTGTGGACAGGGAATGGAGCCATAGGTTTCTTTGATGGTTGTGTAGCAGTAGTCCAGGATAATTGGTCCTCTGGTGGAGCAGGAGATGTTTTGCTGTGACTTTGGTAGCACCCTCGAGGTTGGCCTGGTTGAATATCCTCTCCAGAGTGTTTGTGGCCGGGATACTATTGTGATTGGGGGAAGTGGGATACTGCTGTGAACAGGGAGCGGTTATTCTGGTAAGGAGGCTATCTATCTTGTTTTCCTAGATGAGAGTGTCCATGGGTCATTCATTGTAGGCCTGAACACCCTTCCCATCCCCACCTGCCTGCCATACTAGTTGTTGAAGCCCATAAAGCCTGCCCTCTCATTATACAGGACTAGCCAAGTTATCAGATAATTATATGGAAATAAGGCTCATATCATGACCTGTCAAGAGTGCTCTTCAGTTGGTGTATTCTCTTTCTGCAGTGTCAGCCATGACTCAGTGGTTGGCACTGTATGTTTGTGACAGTTGCCTAACACCAGAGACTTCAGTATGTTGTCCAGGTCAATGCTCCAGGACAGTATTGTATTTACCTTTTGTATGAGACATTACACCAAGGTCCTATCTGTTCCCTTAAGTTGGTGTAAGTGGTCCCACATAATAGTTTGAAGATGAGCCAGTAATTTTTTTCCCAATAATGTCACTACTGTTTATCCTCATCCAACATCACTAATTTCATAGAATCCCTATGGTGTGGAAGCAGGCCGTTCGGCCCATCAAGTCCACACTGACCCTCCAAAGAGACCCAGACTCTATCCTTGTAACACTGCATTTCCTTGGCTAACCCACCTAGCCTGGACCTCCCTGAATACTATGGGTGATTTAGCACGGGCAACCCGCCTCACCAAAATATCACTGTGGGAGGAAACCACATAGACACAGGGAGAATGTGCATACTCCACACAGCCAGTCACCAAGGGTGAGATTGAACCTGAGTCCCGAGCACTGTAAGACAGCAGCATTAATCACTGAGCCAACATGCTGGCCCCTGTGAAATAGAGATAGATTACTTACAGTGTGGAACCTGCACATTTTTGGACTGTGGGTGGAAACCTGCACAGAATCAGAGCGAATGTGCAAACTCTATCACCGTGCCACCCTACTATAGTGCAGATTGATACTTGCAAATGGCTGAATTATTGTAGCATGTACAGAACTGTTTGTGCAGTCGAGGTGATGCACATGTTTGAATAATGCACTTGTAGTTGATTTGATTCCCTCCTCTTGCATTCTGATAAAGATATTTCTTGGTCATAGACAAATCTTTCAAAACAATCTGCAGGAGAGTCTTGACTTGAAACTTTAAAATTATTTTCTACCCCCTTCTCAAAACCGAAGTGTTTAAATGTGTATTTTAATCAAGTGTATACCAGTCATTTCCTGAGTTGGATTTCTGACCAGTGCCTCTTCCAAATCTTTTTTTGAAAACAGATTTACATTTGTGATTTTATTTTGGAGGAGATGCAATAAAGTCGCTTTTTGTTATCTTAGTAAATCCTGGATGTTGGTGAGGGGGCAGAAAGTGAGGTTCATTTTGATTCTCCTCACTGGGTACAATTTCAGAACACTTCCTTTTTTATACCATGTAGTTTGCACAGAATTTATCTGGCCATTATTGAATTACTATTTGTGGGGTCTTGCTATGAGCAAATTGGCCTCCCCAGTTTCCTACATTACAACAGTAACTTCAGAAGGGATGTGATGAATAAAGAATGCAAGATAACTGATATCTCAGATACAGTGTCAACATGGTTGCTATGTTGTTTACAAATAGGAAATGTACTGTTACAGGGAAGCCTTTTCACAATGGAGAGATACTGTAGGAGTGATTACTTCTGTGTTCCCAGGGTGTACAGGGTACACAGCCAGAAAGCTGAACCTACATGCAACCCCCGCTCCTTTTGCAAGCGTCTGCAAAATCACTCTGACATGCAACACCACTACCTGCTGCTTTTCTGCCGAGGCCTGTGGTAACAGGGTTAACATACTACAGTCTGTACCAAATAAGGACAGCTGTGCGTCTTTGGCTTATTATAAAACTGACACACCGAACAGACATTTTGCATGAGTCAAACACCATCTGTAAAAACATAGATCCAAATATAACAGCACAAACGATTAATATACTTTCAGGCCAGGCGTCTGACTTGCACAATTTTGACTTTAAACTGACAGAGCTCAAGATACTGGACTATTCCAATTTCACTTTGTCATTCCAATTTTTTTTTTCCATTTCCTGGAGGTAGTGAATCACCATAGCACCATGGTCTTACAACTGCTGTGTCTCTTTGATACCTCGTCCAAGCCTTGTCGTTATCTGTTGTGAGGCTACGTGGGGACAGAGGTGGTCATAACACAGCCAACACCTGTTCCATCCGTTTGTAGGTATTTTTAATTAAACACAAATCCCTACAGAGTGGAAGTAAGCCATTCAGGCCATTGAATCCACACTGACCTTCTGAAGGACATCCCGCCCAGACCCAACCTATCCCCGTAACACTGTATTTCCCATGGCTAGTTTCCAGCCTGCCCACAATGGGCAATTTAGTATGGCTAATCCACCTAACATCTTTGGACTGTGGGAGGAAACCAGAGCCCCCAGAGAAAACCCATGCAGACACAGGGAGAATGTGCAAACTCCTCACAGACAATGCTGGAATTGAACCCAGGTACCCGGTGCTGTGAGGCAGCAGTGCTAACTACTGAGCCACTGTGCCACCAATTAGTTTGTTAGAGATGTCATACCTACATCTGGAACAGATGGGAGTTGAGCCTGGGCCTCCTGGATCAGAGATAGGCACAATTAGACAGAGACAGCTGGTGGTGATTTAACCTGACAGTCACAGTGACAGTCACAGTCACAAAGGGAGAGGTTGAGAAAAAGAGTTTGTCTTGGTAATCTCAGCCGGTGATGTGAATTGAACTCCTGCTATCATCATCACATTACTTTGTGAACCAACTGTCCAGGTAAAAACAAGGACTGCAGATGCTGGAAACCAGATTCTAGATTAGAGTGGTGGTGGAAAAGCACGGCAGGTCAGGCAGCATCTGAGGAGCAGGAAATTTGACGTTTCAGGCAAAAGCCCTTTATCAGGAATAGAGGAATCATGGAACCAACTGTCCAGCCAACTGAACTAAACCAATACCTGTAGGGACACTATCACTGTGCCACAAGAGCCTATTTTCTCACCTATTTGTAAATGCTGATCTCCCAAAGGCTGGTTAGTTCTTAGGGTCAGTAGATTTGCAGAAGGCATTTTTAACATTCCATTCCACTGCCTGTGAAGAGATGAGGCATCCAGGGCACTTTTGGATCTGGTTTGCCCAGTTAAATGAATTGGTTTCAGTCTCCCTAGGGTAATGTGAACAGAGAGGGGTTGCTCCCAATTGCTCCCAATTAATCTGCTATGAACAGAACTGCAGTGGAACATTTATTAAGTTCAAAGGTGGCTCATCTGTGAAGCCCCTCACAGTCAAATTGCCCAACCCTAATCTCACATTTGGAAGGTTGCCATGCGAAGTTACAGCCCAGCCTGAGACATCACCATTGTGGTGAGGTGGGAAAATGAGAGGAGAAACCAAAGCCCTTTATTCAATGGATGAGGTTGTAAGCACTAACTAGGTAAACAGAACTGCATGGTAGCTCTGTGGGATGTCAAAATCAAAAATGTCATTTGTTTTATCTTTTTACTCTCTGCAAAGACAGTATTAAATGGATTGAGATCCCTTTATATGTGTTTATAGATAATTGTTTTATGAATAAAATGTACTTTTTGCAATAAAAAAGAGTAGATTACAAAACCACAGGCCAATCAGCCTTTCAAATCTGTTTGGCCTTTCAATTAGATATTTGGGCTGAAAGGGTTAAACTAGGAGAGTTGGTGTTAACTAGGTTTGTATTCTTTGGAATACAAAAGTTTATGGGGTGATGTTGGGGTAGAAGGACAGAAAATTCTGCTCGTGAGGAGTCAAGGGCTAATTGTAAAATCAGAACCAGTCAATTTGCAAGAGAAGTTGGAAACCACTTCTAAATACCATGGTTGAAAGAAGAGGGGCACTCTCTCACACAAAAAAAGTGCCAACTCGATTGATCAGATTAAATATGCAATTGATCAATTTTTGCTAGTTTAGGGTATTAAAGGTTATTGAGCCAAGGCACATCAATGGAGTCACAATACTCACCCGGTGTGATCTCTTAGAATGGAGGAACAGGGTTAAGGGCTATCTGCTGTTCCTTACCTTTTACTGCGGCTGATCATTTCCCCAACTAAGGAAAATCTATTCATCCCAGTGTGGACAGTGAGAGCCTTTTCCCTTGGATGGTGATGGCTAGCATGACGGGACATAGCTTTAAATTGAGGGGTGATAGATGTAGGACAGATGTCAGAGGTAGGTTCTTTACTCAGAGAACAGTAGGGGCATGGAATGCCCTGCCTGCAACAGTAGTAGACTCGCCTACTTTAAGAGCATTTAAATGGTCATTGGATAAACATATGGATGAGAATGGAATAGTGTAGAACAGATAGGCTTCAGATTGGTTTCACAGGTCAGTGCAACACCGAGGGCTGAAGGGCCTGTACTGTGCTATAATATTCTATGTTCTTTTTAAAAGTATTTTAGCACCCACCGACCTTTTGGGAAGTGGAGTTATAAATGATCACTCCCCTTTGTGTAAAAACTGCTTTTCAATTTCAGTTCAAACTATAATTTTAACATTGTGCCCTCACAGCCATAAGGCATTCCTTTAGCCATCATGCTGTTTCATGTTATGCTTCACTGTCATCAGTCTTTAATGGGCCACTTTCCCCATCACTGATACTTTATATTGATCAAAATGATCACTGTTTGGTAAATCTCAAGTTAAATGGCCAACTCTGTGATTGCAGCAAAAAAAATACTCCTCAAATTATATGGAATTTGAAGCACAGAAACTGGTTTTCCATGTTATGCTGGTGTTTACGCTCTTAATTATCTTCCTTCCACCTTATATACTATATCTCCATTCTTAACGTATTCTTAAAATCCAATTGATCAGATATTGCTTCATCTGATATTGTTTACTCAACAGACGTGACCCATGCCAGCACAATACTATTTGTTATATAGGACTGTAGCTGTACACCTATCCATAATCTTGGTCAGATAAGTCATTAACATTATGGTAATTTCTGTCTATTCCCTGGTTTCAGGTGAACAATGGTGTTATAGTGTTAATGTCACAGAACTAGTA
This sequence comes from Chiloscyllium punctatum, assembly GCF_047496795.1. Taxonomy (NCBI): domain Eukaryota; kingdom Metazoa; phylum Chordata; class Chondrichthyes; order Orectolobiformes; family Hemiscylliidae; genus Chiloscyllium; species Chiloscyllium punctatum. Next base: position 8,847,755 of record NC_092771.1, on the reverse strand, counting down.
AACCAGAACTCCAGGATAATGCACTGAGGACATACGTTTGAATTTCATCTTGATATTTGAATTCATTAGAAATCTAGTATTAAAAGCCAATAAAAAGAAGTGTGGTTTATGTGTGGCTCCAGACCCATAGCAGTGTGGTTAACCGGCTTCTGAAATAGCCTACAACGCCAGGCAGTTCAAGAGCAAGTAGAGATTGTCAACAAATGCTGCCAGCAACATTAAAATCCCATGAAATTAAAGAAATTAAAGACTTCATTGCACAACCAAAGGAGAAACACCTCTGCTCCAGTAAAGGTTCGCACACACCAAGCAGTACAAAGAAATGAAGGAAAACTGAGTGAGGGAACAAGGTTGTACGTGTTATAAAACAGCTCACAGTCCAAGTGGATCTACTTTTAATAAAAGCCAAATACCGTGGATGCTGGAAATCTAAAATAAACACGGTGAAGACTAGAGAAACTCAGCAGTTGGGAAGAAGACTCAAAATGTTAACCCTATCTCTAGCCACAGATGTGGCCAGACCTGTTGAGCTGCTCCAACCTTCTCTGTGCTTGGTATTGATCTTGTCATAGACTCATACAGCACAGAAACAGACCCTTTGGTCCAACCTGTCCATGCCAACCATAATCCCAACTTAACCTAGTCCACCTACCAACCTTGACCCAATGTAAAGTGTCTTCCAAAACTATTTGTCTTGATGAGGCTAGTGAAATGACAACCACAAATATGTTGTCCAGGGTGTGACTGTCAGGTTTTCTCTCTATCCTTGAAGGAGGTAATTATTGCCAACATATGGCCACACAGGAATTAATCCATGCCCTCCTTGCCTATGGGTGCAGACGATGGGTGGGGTGAGGAGCAGAATCCAATCTTTTCTCCGGTGCCTTCCACACTTTGAAGAGGCTTTATTAGTTAGCTAACAAGAGCAGGGTTTAATTTCTCCCTTTCCTATATCTAGGGATGGAATGAGTAGGATGAAGCTGCCTTTATGTTTATCAGATTGCATAGAAAATTGGTATATTCTTGGCTTTGAATCAGAAGCTGTTGATTCAAGTCCCACCTTTGAGACTCAAGTAGCGTAATCCAGATTGAACCCCACCCTCCCCCACTCCCCCACTCCCCCACCCCAGTGTAGCATCAAGAGAATGCTGCACTGTTGGAGGTTTTATTTATGAGATGAGGCGTTCATTTGAGGCCCCACATGGCCTCTCAGATACTTGTAAAGGAATCCGTTGAATGATTTTGAAGAAGAGTAAGGGAATCCTTCCCAGTGCACTGCCCAATATTTATCCTTCAAGATACAATGAAAAAATATGATCTGATCATCATCTCATACCTATTTGTGAGACCTCACTATGCACACATTGGCTGTCTTATTTATTATGACAGTGACTACACTTCAAAAATGCTTTATTGTCCGTGAGCATTTTAGCACATTCTGATATTGTGTGAGGTGCTGTATCAATGTCATGCTGTACAAATCATAGAATCCAACAGTATGGAAGCATGCCCTTTGGCCCATTGAGTCTGCACTAAGCCTCTGAAGAGGATCCCACCCAGAATCACCCTATCCCTGTAACTCCACATTTCCCATGGCTAGCTCATCTAACCTGCACATCTTTGGACTGTGGGAGGAACTGGAGCCCGGAGGAAACCAACACAGACACAGGGAGAACATGCAATCTTCACACAGACAATTGCTCAATGTTGGAATCAAACCTGGCTGTCTGATGCTGAGGCAGCAGTGCTAACTACTGAGCCACCACGCTGCCACAAAAGCCGCATAAAGGTTTTTTTCTCTTTAATACAGACTGTCCCCAGGTTGCAAAGAGGTTCTGTCGATTCACAAGTTGACTTGTATGCAAGTCAGAACACGATGCAAGACAATGAAAAATGGCCACGCACAATTTCATCTGAGAGATATGTAAAATTACACTCTGTAAGGGATCACGATTGTAAGTCAGACGTGCATAAGTTAGGGACACCCTGTACTTGTTGAGGCACTCATATCAAAAAGATATGGAGACCTAATGCTGACTGCTGCCATGGTTCCTGGGGCAGTTGGTAAATCAGGAGAAAGCCACTTCCCGAGGACAATCCACGATGATGTTGAAAGTATGGGAATCTTCTCAGCTACCATGTAATGATAATTCCAAATGCAAGATTTCAGGAGATGACAGCACTATGAAGGAAACACAACATTCGTGCAGCAAGGTAACAATTTACTCATAGCTTATAAAATCAACTAGAGATGCAATAGGTAACATCAATCCAATCATATAGTCAAGTATTATCCAATATGCCAGCTATTCTTTGCTGATTGAAAATGCAGATAAGACTAATTGCTTTTCTGATTAATAAATTAAAAATTACATAATTGGCTCCCTTATTGGACATGTGATCGCAATACTCGTTTGCAAGGTAAATACAAGTGATGCTAAACAGGCTTTGCATGCAAATATCCAATTGGCTGTACTGCTTGCAGTTAGAGTCATACAATATGGAAACAGACCCTTCGGTCCAACTAGTCCATGCCAACCAAGTTTCCCAAACTAAAACTAAAAACTATGTGTTTGATCCATATCTCTCCAAACCTTTCTTATTCATGTTTTTTAAAGCTTTAACCCTACATGTATCCACCACTTCCTCTGGAAGTTCGTTCCACACATGAGCCACTCTCAGCAATCAGGCCTTCACCTACATGCACTGGAGGAACAGGAAGCAGCAGCTAGGAATGAGCAATGGCGTTCATTGTCTAGAAGCTGCATCAGTGCAGAAAATCCTGTGACTTGTCTGTCTGCCTCCATGAATAGGTTGGTGGCTCCAATGGAAGGCCAGGCCCAGCACCCTCAGTGGCTGCCAGAGGAGCATACACACTGACGATTTACTGCCCCAGCCACTGGTGCTCAGAACAGAAGGCATGGCAGCAGGAGATGGAAAACTTGGTCCATACTGCAGGTGTCCTTTCCCCACAAGGAAACAGAGCAATGCCATGAGGCAGCCAGCTGCAGGAGGAGTCACAAAGAGAGACCTATCTAGCCCTATTCCCGAACAACTGAAACAGATGCCAATTTGCAGCCTATGTAATAGGCAGGTGAATTATTTGTACTGAGATAAAATCAAAAAAGTCACAGTGATGTGGTGATTGGAAAACTGTTCAGCTGTGTGGGAATACACTTCCGGATATGAAAAAAAAATGCATGTGACCTTTAAACTTTTTGTGTAATTGTTGGAAATGTAAAACAAAATGCAGAGTGTGCAAGACTCTTTTCACCAATGAGCACTTTACTTCCTTGATTACTGAATGATGGTAAATTTTTGTTCAGTAATGCATGGTACACAAGCGATGTACATTTATCTGTATTGAAAATTAGCCTACTGAGCCCTGAATCCTTTTCCTGATTCACCACTCTTTAGCATGGTTTCAAGGCTATAGAGTCACAGTCATACAGCACGGAAACAGAGCCTTTGGTCCAACTCGTCCATGCCGAACAAGTTTCCCAAACTAAACTAGTTCCATTATCCAGCTTCTCTGTGTACCACAAACCGTCCAGCTGATGTTATTACTTGTTCTTTGCATGAATAAAACCCTGACATCAGTTTTCAAATTACACTTTACAAGCTTGCACCTAAACCTCTCTGGCCTGCAGTCATGGTCTCACTTGAAATTAGCATGGCTTAAACTTTTCCATTCTGCTTGGTATCCTGCAAAACCTACAAGTCTCTTATGTTAATAGTTGAGAATGTTGTGCTGGAAAAGCACAGCAGGTCAGGCAGCATCCGAGGAGCAGAAGAATTGACGTTTTGGGCATAGCCCTTCATCAGGAATGCTGCCTGACCTGCTGTGCTTTTCTAGCACCACACTCTCAACTCTGATCTCCAGCATCTGCCATCCTCATTTTCTCCCCTATATTAATCGTCAGGGTTTTCCAAACCTTTTTAATTTCAAATCATCTGACATTGGAGATCCAGCCTTCTATCCATTTCTTCAAGGGCTTGGATTTTTCTTTCTTTGTGTTAGTAATAAAAACCGACCAGAGGATTTGAAAACACATTCTATTAAGTTAGCAACATGACTCTATTTGCTTTGTTGAATTCTGCTCTTTTTTGTCATTAGTGCTAAACTAAGATCAATTCCAACAGCTCCTTGAGCTATTCAATACTATTCATGAACCACATTTTTAAAATTCAAACATGCACAATTTTGTACATATTGAATGTTTAACTCTAAGAATTCTTCCACTTGCAAACTATTCTGAACTCTTTGTAATTTATTGATTTGTAGAAACACTCATTCTTTCTCCCTTCATGGACACCATAATGCAGAAGGCAAGGATGTAAGAGGGGTATAGGAATGAAAAATGGGTATATGAATAGGAAGGGTAAGGAGGCCACACAGATTAAAGATTTTGGGCAAAAGATGAAAAGGGAATGTGAGAGATTTTTAAAAATGCAGTGAACAGTAATGGCCTGGGCGCATGCTGCCTTCAAAGATAGTGGAACTGCAAATGATCAAAGATTTCAAAATGTAATTGAAAGGGTACTTGCAAGCATTAAGCAAGTGGGACTAGATGAACAGAGCAGGAGAATGGGACAGTCTGGATTGCTGTATAGAGAGTGCTAGAAAACTGCAGACATAGGTTTGACAGGCTGAATGGCTTCCTTCTGTATCGCAATGATTATGGTTAAAAGTGTATTGCGGTAACCTCACCAGGGACTATTTAGCAATTTTGATTGCTGGCAATGTGTTATTGCATTAACCTGTAAACAGGAAACAACTCCATCTAAATACACTTTGGAGAATTACACAAAGGTAAATCCTTAGGGGTCTGGTGTAGAGCAAGACTCTTAAAGAAATAAGTTTTTTATTATTAATTCAGGGAATATGGACATCGCTGGTTACGCCAATATTATTGCCATCTCTAATTTCCATGGCAAAAGGTGGTGGTGAAAGTGGTTCTTGAACCTCTGCACTCTTTTGGATATGGGAACAGCCATGGTGCTGTTATAGAGTGAGTTCCAGGATCTTGACCCAGTGACCCTGAAGGAACAGCAAAATAGGATGGTGTGTGACTTGAAGGGGAAGTACAGTTGTTGTGTTCCAATGCATCTGCTGCAGTGTCCTTCTACATGGTATGAGTTGTGAGTTTGGAAGGTGCTTTTAAAGAAGCCTTGGTGAGTTGTAGCAGACCTTGTGCAGTTTGTGGACATTGTGCATCAATGGTGAACGGAGTCACTGTTGAGGGTAGTGGATGGGGTACCAAGCAGGCTGCTTCTCCTGAATGGTGTCTTGTTAGAGAGCATTCATCCAGACAAATGGAATGTATTCCGTTACATTTCTGACTTGTGCCTTGTAGATGATGGATAGGCCTTGGGGAAACAGGAAGTAAGTTACTCGGTGCAGAATTCCAAGCTTCTCACCTACTGTTGAAGCCATGTAAGTATGGCTAATCCACTTCAATTTCCATTTAGTGGTAAACTCCGGGATGTTGATATTTGGAAATTCAACAAATAGCATTGAACATCAACAGGTGATGTTTCGATTTGGTCTTGCTGGGAATGATCACTGCCTGGCAGTTGTGTGGCATGAATGTTACTTACCACCCATTATCCCAAAATTAAGGTTGTCTATGTCTTGCTGCACTTGGACATGGTCTATTTTAGTATCTGAAGAGTCAGGAATGGTGCTGAGCATTGTGCAATGCTCAGCAAACATTCCTACTTTTGAGCTTATGATGGAGGGAAGGTCATTGATGAAGCAGCAGCAGTTTTTGGGCGGACAATCCTATTCTGAGGAATTCCTGCAGTGATGTCCTGGCGCTGAGATCATTAACCTGCACCAACCACCACCATCTCCCTTGTGCCAGGCATGATTCCAACAAGCGAAGAAGTTTTCCCCAGTTCCCATTGACTCCACTTCTGCTATAGGGTTCCAAGATGCCATACTCGGTCAAATTCTGTCTTGACATCAAGGGCAGTTATTCTCACCTCACTGTGGTGTTCAGCTTTCTTGTCCATGTTTGAACCAAGGCTGTTATGAGGTCAGCAGCTGAGTGGTCCAGGTGGAGTGCACGCTGAGTACCAGTGAGCAGGTCATTCCTTTGCAAGTGCTGCTAGGTACGACTGGGATAACCGCTTCCATCACTTTACTGATGATCGATAGCATGCTGAATGGCCAGACTGGATTTATATTGCCTTTTGTGCATAAGACATACCCAGGCAATTTTCCAAACTGTTGGATAGTTGCCATTGTTGTAGCTGCACTGGAACAGCTTGGTTAGGCACATGGCAAATTCTGGAATGCTAATTTTCAGTACTATTGCTAAATTATTGCCAGGGCTCATGACCTCTGCCATATCCAGTGTCTTCAGCATTTTATATTACCACATGGGTTTATCACAATTAGTTGAAGATAGCATTGGTAATGTTGGGGACCTCCAGAAGAAGTCAAGATTGATTATCTGCTTAGCTCTTCTGGCTGAAGATGGGTACAAATACTTTTGCACTGATGTGCTGGGATCACTCACATTGAGGATAAGGATATTTGTGGACTGCCCACCCCCTGTTAGTTGTTCAATTGTCCAGCACATTCACAACAGGTGGCAAGACTGCAGAGATTAGATCTGATCCGTTGGCTGTGGGATTGTTTAGCCTTGTGCATTGGGTGTTGATTCTGCTGTTTGGAATCCTGTGTTGTGATAGCTTCGTCAAGTTGATACTTCACTTTTTAAATAGGAATACCTGGTGATGCTCCTGGCATGCCCTCTTGCAGCGTTCATTGAACCTCTTCATCACCAATGACAGAGCGTGACTTGCAGGAGCCGATGTTGGACTGGGATGGACAAAGTTAAAAATCACACAACACCAAGTTATTGTCCAACAAGTTTACTTGGAAGCACTAGCTTTCAGGGCGCTGCTCCTTCAGCAGGTGGTTGATGAAGGAGCAGCACTCCGAAAGCTAGTGCTTCCAAATAAACCTGTTGGGCAATAACTTGGTGTTGTATGATTTTTAACAATGACAGAGCAGCATACGTTTTGTAGATTTAAAGTTGTGGAAATGTTTGACTTCATACTGTGTTCCCCACAATATCAACATTTTTTACTCTTTAACAACTTTATTCAAAACAAATTTATTTAACTTTGCCTCTCTCTTTGCCTTCCAGTGTTTTATGTCGTAATTATAATAAAAAACACAATTGCTGATATTCATGTGTAGAACACAAGGTGGCAATATAAGACTGATTCGGATCTTAGTATATTTTAGAATAGTAATACAGTGGTGTTCCACAGGGACCTGTGCTGGTTCACTTTTGTTTGTCATTTACATAAATGATTTGGACGAGAATATAGAGGGCATGGTTAGTAAGTTTGCAGATAACACATAGATTGGTGCTTTGGTGGATAGTGAAGAAGGTTATCCAAGGTTAAAAAGAGGTTTTGATCAATTGGGTCAAAGTGCTAAAGAGTGGCAGATTGAGTTTAATTTGGTTAAATGTTACATTTTGGAAAAACAAAGGACTTGTACAAATAAAGTAGGACTCTTTGGGTGGTGGTGTAGGACAGAGAGAGATAGGGCTTCACATACATAATTCTTTGAAGTTTGCATCATATTTAGACTGAAAAAGGTGTTTTGCATGCTTGCCTTCATTGCTCTAATATTTGAGTAAATGAGTTGGGATGTCTTGTTGAGGTTGTACAGGACATTAGTGAGGTTTCTTCTGGAATACTGGAATTCTGGAATACTGTGCCAGTTCTGGTTGGATAGAGCTCTTAAAGATAGTGGAATCAAGGGACATGGAGATAAGGCAGGAACAGGATACTGATTAAGGATGATCAGCCATGATCATATTGAATGGCAGTGCAGGCTCCAAGGGCTGAATGGCCTACTCCTGCACCTATTGTCTATTGTCTATTGTCTATTGCCCTGTTATAGAAAGGATATTATTAAGCTGGAGAGGGTTCAGAAGAGATTTACCTGGAGGTTGCCAGGAATGGAGGGTTTGAGTTATGAGGGGAGGCTGGGTAGGCTGGGACTTTTTTCACTGGAGCATAGGGAGTTGAGGGGTGAGCTTAGAGGGGTTTATGAAATAATGAGGGGCATGGATAAGGTGAATGGCAGGTGTGTTTTGCCTAGGGTTGGTGATTTCAAGATGAGGGGACATATTTTTAAGGTGAGAGGAGAAAGATTTAAAAAAGATACGAGGGGTACCATTTTTACACAGAGAGTGGTTCAGATATGGAATGAACTACTGGAGGAAGTGGTGGATGCAGGTACAATCACAACATTTACAAGACATTTAGATGTGAATAAGATATATTTGAAGGGATATGGGTCAGAAGTAGGCAGGTGGGACTAGTTTAGTTTGGGATTCTTCTCAGCATGGACTGGTTGGACCGAAGGGTCTGTTTCCATGCTGTATGACTCTGTGACTCTATTAGACTCAATTCTTCCATTGGCAGAGGTAATTAAATTACCTGTTGATATTACATTTGAGCACAGAAATGAAATCCTCACAACTAGATAAGAGTGCAGGATTTACAGTACATGGTTAATAGGATGTGATTAGTTGTCGAATGACTCCCACTGAAGATTACTTCATGAGATTAAATTTAGAAGTTAACTAAATTTTTTTTTGCTGATTTAAAGTTTGAACCCTTTCAATGGCTAGGAAGAAGAAACAGAAAACACAGTCCTGGTCTAGTAGCAGGAAAGGGATGTCTTTACTTAAGATATAAAGCTACCAAGGCACGAAGATTCCTCAAAGGCACCACCAGAGCCAGAAACCATGGGATATAAACATCTGCACTTTCTCTAGCAACATTGCTTTGTGATCAAATAGCATGAGGGAGGAGGGGAAGCTGGGGAAGAACTGGATATGATTAGCTTTTCCTACACCACAGGCTTCCTATCCAGTGACAGTCAAACTGAGGAACAGGGGCACAAAAGCAACTCAAGCACTTAAATCCAAAATTATTTTGTTCATCTACTTCACACTGTTTTACTCACTGGGCTTAAAAGTGTGGAAAGCAGACTATGTATGGATTTGCATTTGATTAAAAGCACTGTTTAGATTCTTGAACATTTCTCCTGCAGTTTTAAGGACCTATTTTCAGACTTAAGTTTTGCCCTAGCCAAATAATATTGAATGTTAAAGGTTTCAATCTGGCAGCTTGAGAAACATGATTTTGTGTTGGTTAGAATTGTTAATGTAATCACGCCTGGCCACAAGGGGTCAGTTGATCCAGTTGGAGAGCTCTGAGTGAGTTAAAGATTTTCCAATGACTCAAAGTTTGGACCTCCCCCTTTTTAGCTGGTACCACCTGTCAGTGCTTGAAGAGAGAGAGGAAGAGAGAGACGCACACACCCTTGCAAACTGTCTCTCTCTTTACTGAATCAAGGAGCTTATACAACACACACAGTGTGAACAGTGCATTTAGTTTGAGTGGGTAAACAAGTGTGGGAGGGGTGGGAGCAGGAATACAGCCTGGAATAATGTTTCCCTTCAAATCCACAATGCTTCATGAAAAATCCCAGCTCCAGGAGCTGAACCATCGCCTGGAGTCATACTTATCCAGGGTCCGACAACTGGAGCAAGAGAATCAACGACTTGTCACTGAGATCCAGCACTTAAAGACCGAGAAGAAGGCAGAAGAGCGGTGTCTTTATGTGGATGAAATCAACAAGATGAGATGGGAACTGGAGGAGCTGATATTCGAGAAATCAAAAGCTGAAATGCAACGATGCAGCCTGTGGCGGGAGATCCAAGAGTTACAAAAGCATCAGACCGCCGAACAAACAGGTTTTAAAAAAATAAGGCAACAGCTGGCTGAACACGAAAAGGTCCTTCAGCAGACTGAAACCGCCAACGCGTCTCTCGAAGCGTACATCTTGGAGCTGCGGGCAGGATGTCAAACCCTGGAAGATCAGCATGAGCAAGCAAAAAGAGAAATGAAGGAAAGGTTGAGCAGAGCGCCCCAGCTCCTGGTCACTCAGGGGTATCACACAGTCCCCCTGACCGAAGAGAATGTTGAACAACATGCCCTTACCTTGACAGCAATGTGGGAGGAAGGCTTTGAGATCTACAAGAACAAGATCGAAGAACTGGAAACTGCTGTTCAGCAGGACAAAGAGAAAGGTGAAGAATTGAACAGGGAAAGAGTGCTTTTGATTATGGAAATAGAAGCACTGAAGAAGGAACTTGAAGATCAATTTAATCTCCAGAACAAACTGGAAGAAGATTTTTTAACAGTTCAACAGAAGCATGATGTGGATATGGAGGAATATCAGGTGAGTACATTTGGAAGCAAACCCTTAACTCTGTAGATGCCAAGAGAATGGACTTGGGCAGAGTTTTGTTTCTGAAGCTGCATTCTCTGTTATTTCCATGGAAACGTTCTATGTTTATTGTATTGTTATATACTGTTTTTCAAGACCTCAGGTGATCCTTAGCAATTAATGGTTTAATTAATTGCATTTTAAAAAATTGAAGTCACTGTTGTGATGTAGGAAACAGTGTAGTCAATTTGCATACAGTAAGATCCCACGAACAGCAATATGATACTGACCAGAAAAATCTCTATTTGGGGATGTTGGTTCAGCAATAAATATTAGGAGAAAATGAGGACTGCAGATGCTGGACATCAGAGCTGAAAAATGTGCTGCTGAAAAAGCGCAGCAGGTCAGGTAGCATCCAAGGAGAATCAACGTTTTGGGCATAAGCCCTTGCCCGAAATGTTGATTCTCCTGCTCCTTGGATGCTGCCTGACCTGCTGCACTTTTCCAGCAACACATTTTCAGCTCAGCAATAGATGTTAGCTAGCCATCAGGGAGAACTCCCACACTATTCTTCAAAGTGGTATTAACTGTATAGATTTAACTGATGTCAGTTAGGTTTATACTTAAAGTCCTGGGATTCATTCAGTAAGGGAGCAGGATTGTTGATTCTGACGACATAGAATTCCTAATAGAAAAGTGGAATAGTGTGTAGCATCTATAAGATCTACCGCATCAACTCACCCAGGTTCTTCCAACAGCACCTTCCAAACTCACAAACGTTACTACCTAGAATGATAAGGGCAGCAAATACATGTGAACACCACCACCTGCAAGCTCCCCTCCAAACTACACACAATCCTGGCTTGGAACTCTATCATTGTTCCTTCACGGTCGCTGGGTCAAAATCCCTCTATGACAGAACTGTGGGTGTTACCTACTAACCATGGATGAGAGCAGTTCAAGAAGGCACTAACCAGTATCTTCTCAAGGGCATTCAGCAACGAGCAACAAATGCCAGAAACACCCACAAGAAAGGGTGTGTGTAAATGAGTCATGCTCTACTGAGGAGCTTTACAAAATCTAAATATCCTGAAGTCTTACAGAGGAGAAGGCTGCTTCTAGGTAAGATATTACAGAGCATTTAGCACTTAGGCCAAGAAAAGACAAGTTATCAGTCGAAAGTTAGGGAATTTCTTTTATTACACCTTTACAGGAGAGTTCATAATCGAGAGTGTGGGGCTGGAAAAGCACAACAGGTCAGGCAGCATCCGAGGAACAGGGGATTCTTTGGATGCTGCCTGACCTGCTGTGCTTTTCCAGCACCACACTCTCAACTCTGATCTCCAGCATCTGCAGTCCTCACTTTCTCCGAGTTGATTTCAACCCTACTGCGAGGCCTCTTCCAAGGACAGTTCATAAGGAAAGATGATGCGTCTAAATGCGTTTTATAGTCACATAGTCTAGTTATGTTGAATGTTTAAGATTCTCAGTGTGGTGAACCTGAACTGTGAGATGTCAAATGCAGTTGGTAATAATCCCCAAGATTTTGTTCTAAAGTATATGAAGGAGGGATGGCTGAGGGAGTTTCAGATTTTAAAAGCAGCTTCAACAGTGATGTAAGCAAAAGTAATAGCATGCATTTTTCATGCAAGAGCTGCATGACTCACATGTGAGTGTTGTTAGAGGTCAGTCCTTGGATCAGAGCAGTACTAGCGTTAAGCATCCCCGGACCAGAAAGGGGAGAATTTCAGCCAGTATCCTCAGTGGCATGTCCAAGTCATCATTTTCCATGTGTGCGCATGGACATTGATTGTTGGCAGCCCACCCAACTCTGGAGGTCCATGAGACCCTAAGCCTGTCCTTAGCTTCATCCCAGTCTCACAAATGGGGAAGGTGCTGGATAGTGATCAGAAGGAGTAAAGTGGTTTTACCCTTTCTTTTACCCTTCTAGTTTTGTGGTCAATTGTAACAGTTCATTACTCCCCAGCTCAGCACAAAACAGGGATAAGCTTGGAATCATTCAGTCCTCACTACCAAATCTAGCCACAGAGCACTAGAGAACAAAGGATCACACAACAAATCAAGTGACCTTATGGCCCATTAAATCCACGTTGGCTTTTCAAAAGAGCTGTTCGGTTGTATGCCCACACCTTCTGCTTTCTCCCCCAATGCCTTTCAAATGGTCTCTTCTCAAGTCTTTCTCAAATTCCATTTTGAAAGTTAGTATGGAATCTGTTTCTACCATCCTTTCAGGACATGCATTCTGGTCATAACCACTCGCAGTGAAAAAACTCCCTAGACTTCTTTTGCTAATTATCTTAAATTAACGTCTTCTAGTTACCAACTGTTCAGTTCTCACCACCAGCTCTAACAAAACCCTTGTGAAAACCCCTATTTAATCTGCAAAGTGAAGGAATTTGTCTGTAAACATAGTGAAGCAGATTCCAAAGCCACATTCCTTTGGTGACATTTCTGGCATATTTACAAAGCAGAACTGCTCAAAGACACCTTCCTGAAATTAAGATAATTAAAATTTATATAGTTCTATCACCTCACTCGGTACATGCAAAGTTTGTATTATGGGTGGAGATAGAGCATCCATTTTCTATAGCACAACGATTCACAAACACTTTGCCTCTGATTGGATAACTCAGTGTGGATCCGGAGACAAATCATTCTTGTGCACACTTCCGTAACTTCAATTCCATTTTGCGCAAGGAGGTTGCTGAGCAACAACATTTCTTTACATCTGAATGCTGAGCCCAGAGAATAGATAGAGAAGCACTTGGGGATGGAAAGGATGAAATATTGTTGATTTAGAATGTTCATTGTTATGAAAACCCAGTGGGATCTGAAGTGTTGGATTTTTGCCTTGGATACCCAAGTTCAATGCCAGCACGCCTGATGCTTGCAAACTTGCTGCGTACTCAGCTGCCAAGATCATCTCGATAGGCCCATCTGAAGAGAAGAAACTGGAGTGGAAATGGTTTTTCTATTTTCCTACCTTCTCCTTGAAATTGCTGAATACAGGTCCTTGAGCACTGACAGACCCCTGCTGGCCTGCCCAGGTGACTAGTGACAGTTGCGAGGGTATGTGGTTCAGGTGTGGGAAAATGGGCAATACATGATTTGGATGCGAGCATAAGAGGTATAGTTAGTAAGTTTGCAGTTGACACCAAAATTGGGGTGTGGTAGACAGTGAAGAAGGTTACCTCAGATTACAATGGGATCTTGATCAGATGGGCCAATGGGCTAAGGAGTGGCAGATGGAGTTTAATTTAGATAAATGCGAGGTGCTGCATTTTGGGAAAGCAAATCTTAGCAGGATTTATACACTTAATGGTAAGGTCCTAGGGAGTGTTGCTGAACAAAGAGACCTTGGAGTGCAGGTTCATAGCTCCTTGAAAGTGGAGTCGTGGGTAGATAGGATAGTGAAGAAGGTGTTTGGTATGGTTTCCTTTATTGGTCAGAGTATTGAGTACAGGAGTTGGGAGCTCATGCCACTTTTGGAATATTGTGTGCAATTCTGGTCTCCTTCTTATCAGAAAGATGTTGTAAAATTTGAAAGGGTTCAGAAGGATGTTGCCAGTGTTGGGGGATTTGAGCTATAGGGAGAGGTTGAATAGGCTGGGGCTGTTTTCCCTGGAGCGTCAAAGGCTGAAGGGTGACCTTATAGAGGTTTATAAAATAATGAAGGGCATGGATAGGATAAATAGACAGACTCTCTTCCCTGGGGTGGTGGAGTCCAGAACTAGAGGGAATAGGTTTAGGGTGAGAGGGGAAAGATATAAAAGAGACCTAAGGGGCAATGTTTTTCATGCAGAGAGTAGTATGTGTATGGAATGAGCTGCCAGAGGAAGTGGTGGAGGCTGGTACAATTATAACATTTAAAAGGCATCTGGATGGGTATATGAATAGGAAGGGTTCAGAGGGATATGGGTCAGGTGCTGATAGATGGGACTAGATTGGTTAGGATGTCTGGTCGGCATGGACAAGTTGGACTGAAGGGTCTGTTTAAGTGCTGTACATCTCTGTGACTCTATGATTCACAGGTCAAACCGATTTTGTCTTCACTTTCCATTCATGCTCTCCATAGCTGCTGCCATTCATAGAAACTCAGATTTATATTACTCATTAATCCACAGGCACTGAGGATTCCTGTAGTTGCAGCTGTTAGCTGATATCAGCACAGGCTGGGGTATGGAAAAGGAACCAATCCGATATGTCTCGCTCAGTGTTTCACCAGGTGGTGTAGATATCATCTGACCTGTGGAAAAACTTCTTTTCTAATTAATTCATGAGGGATAAGGGTGTTGCTGGCTAGACCATATTTATTATCCATCCCTAATTGCCCAGAGGGCAGTTAAAAATTAACCACATTCCAGTGGGTCTGGAGTCCTATGTAGGCCAGACCAGGTAAGGACAGCAGTTTCTTCCCTAAAGGACATTAGTGACCCAGATGGGTTTTTCTTAACAATTGACAATGGATTTGTGGCTGACATTAGACATTTAGTTCCAAACTTTTATTGAATTCAACTATCACCATCTGCTGTAGCAGGATTCGAACCTGGGTCCCCAGAAAACTACCTGGATTTCTAAATTAACAGTCCAGCGATAATACCACTGTTGCCTTCCAGTTGGTAAAGGAGACATCTGGTTCCCAGCACTTGGATTTGAATCAAACTGGTTTGTTTGACTGACATGTCCCAGACTGACACTAAGATGCTCACTGTGTTGGAACACTGCTTTATAATCTCGTTAACAGCTGGAGACAAATTTCATCCAGACAGATAAGGCCCTTTCCGAACAGCGGGATCCTTCATCTACTCAGGAGAAAATATGTTCCGCAGTCAGTTGGCTCTGTCAGAGTCTTTGATCGAGAGGTCAGAAAACACATGAAATCACAAAATAAATATGTTTGTTGAAGGCCAATTTAGCTGTTCATACAGACATCCATATAGGACCAGAAACAGACTATTCATCCCCTGTTCTGCCATTCCTTAAGATCATGAGGATCTGTTAAGATTCTGAATTCTATATTCCCACCTAATCCTGACAACCTTTGACCCTTGCCTAACAAGAATCTGTCGTCTTCTATTTTCAAAATATTTGCTGACCCTGCCTCCATTGCCCTCTGAAACACAGAGCTCTAAAGTCATAAAACCCTCTGAGAGAAATACAATTCTTTACTCTGTCCTGAAAGGATCGATCCAAATTTTCAAACTGTGACTTATTCTTGTGGAATGAGCAAGGAGGGCGGTCTAAAGGCATGTCTGTCAGCAGGTCTGTCTCAAAACTCTGAGACTTGTGTCTTGGCTCCACCCTCTGCAAGTGGATCCTCAGCTTTCTGCCCCACAGACTTCAATCAGTGAAGACAGACAACACTATCTCCTCCGCGATAACACTCAATACTGGCACCACCCCCCCTCCCCCCACCAAAGGATGCATTCTCAGCCCCCCTGCTGTACTCCCTGTACACCCACTACTGTGTTACCATATTCTAAACAAACACCATGTACAAGTTTACCGATAACACCACCACAGTAGGATGGATATCAAATAATAATGAGGCAGATTACAGGAAGGAGATTGAGGGTTTGGTGACCTGGTGAGATGAGAACAACCTCTCTCTCAATGTTGGCAAAACTAAAGAACTAATCATCGACTTCAGAGAGAAGGAAGGAGAACGTGCCCCTATTCACATCAACTGAGTGGACGTTGACAGGTTTGAAAGCATCAAGTTCCTAGAAGTGACGATAGCCGACAATCCATCCTAGACTTCCCATGTTGATGTGATGGTCAGGAAGGCACAGCCATGCCTCCTCTTCCTCAGGCAGCTCAGGAGATTTGGCCTCTCCGTAAGGACCCTCACCAACTTCTACAGATGCACTACAGAAAGCATTCCATCTGGATGAATCATGGCTTGGTACAGCAACTGCTCTGCCCAGGACCGTAAGAAACTACAGAAGGTTGTGTGCCCAACCCAGTCCATCATAGAAGCGAACCTCCCATCCATGGATCCGTTTACACATAGTGTTGCTGTGGAAAGGCTGCCAACATCATTAAAGATCCCTCCCATCCTGGTAATGCTCTCTTCTAACCTCTTCCATCAGGCAGAAGATACAGGATCTTGAACATATGCACCAGCAGCTTCAAGAATAGCTTATTCGCTGCCATTATTAGACTGCTGAATGGTCTCTTTAACTTCAAATAATGCTGATCTTGTCAATGTTGATCTTGTCTAGTGCACATCCTGAGCAGTAAAACCTATATGTCTTACACTGTCCAAGTATTATTTTCATCCTCGCTTTCTATGATCTGGCTGTACTGCTCACAAACAAGGCTTTTCACTGTACTTAGGTACACATGACAATACATCAAATCATCATCATCATGGGGCTAGATCCATGCAGTTAAACTGGCACTCGTCATCCACAGGAATGCAGATTTCAGTTAGCCTCTTTCAATTGGCCTTATGCAGTATCTAATAACCCTAATTGGCTACACTGCTGCTGGTGGGCTGAGCCCAGGAAAATCTAACCCCTGTCCTTCAGGAAAATGTCCTGGGAGGGAGATGGAGCCACGAACAGACATGGGGAGGGGTAATGTCACTGAACTAGTAATGCAGCATCTCCCAGGTTAATGTTCTGGGGATATAGGTTCCAATCCCATCATACCTGATGCTGAAATTTGGATTAGGAAAAAACCTCATGATCACCATTAACTGCTGGCAATTGTCTTACAAAAACATGCAGTTCATTAATGTCCTTTAGGGGAGGAAATCTGCCATTCTTACCCGGACTGGATTATCTGCAATTCCAGACCCACAGCAAGATGGTTGTCTCTTATATACTGACTGGGCAATTAGGGATCAGCAATAAATGCTGACCTAGGCAGTGATGCCCAGAAACAATGAATTAGTTTAAAAAGGTGTTTTAACCAAACTATTTCCAGCTCACTCATCATTGTTCCTGGCTCCAGAAAGGATAAAAGTCAAATTCTTGGTGTTAGATTAGGAATTGAATTGAATTGAATTGAATTTATTGTCACATGTACCGAGGCACAGTGAAATGTTTTGTCTTGCGAGCAATACAGGCAGATCACAGAGTTAAGTAGCATAGACAAGTAAATAATAGGTAAACAGCAGCAAGAACAGAAACGCAGGTAAAGGCGAATGTTAAGAGTTTGTGAGTCCATTCAGTGTTCTAACAACAGTCGGGTAGAAACTATTTCGAAACCAGCTAGTGCGTGTGTTCAGGCTTCTGTACCTTCTCCCCAATGGTAGAGGTTGCAAAAAAACACTGTCAAGGTGGGATAGATCTTTGAGAATGCTGGAGGCCTTTTTAGATTAGATTAGATTAGATTACAGTGTGGAAACAGGCCCTTCGGCCCAACAAGTCCACACCGACCCGCCGAAGCTCAACCCACCCATACCCCTACATTTACCCCTTACCTAACACTACGGGCAATTTCCCATGGCCAATTCACCTGACCTGCACACCTTTGGACTGTGGGAGGAAACTGGAGCACCCGGAGGAAACCCACGCAGACACGGGGAGAACGTGCAAACTCCACACAGTCAGTCGCCTGAGGCGGGACAGTGGGCCTGGTAGGTGGATTCTATAGATGGGAGGTTGGCCTTTCTGATTGTCTGGGCCAAGTTCACCACTCTCTGTAACCCTCTCCAATTTTGAATGGTACAGATACCATACCAGGTAGTGATACATCCAGACAGAATGCTCTCGATGGCGCACCTATAAAAGTTGGCAAGGGTATTCACCGTCATGGCAAATTTCCTCAGCTGTCTGAGGAAGAAGAGACATTGTTGACCCTTTGTAACCAGTGTGTCCACATGAGGAGTCCAAGAAAGCTTGTTGTGGATGATCACTCCCAGGAGCTTGACATTCTCCACTCGTTCCACCTCTGTGCTGTTAATGTGTGTGGGGGGGGGGGGGGGGGGGGGGGTGGCATGAGTAACATCCCACCAAAAGTTAATAATGAGTTTCTTGGTTTTGCTAGCATTGAGAGCTAGGTTGTTCTCAGTGCACCATTTTTCTTAATGAATTAAGAACAGTAGTACAGTAGTTGCAAGTCCATCAGACTAACTGTGTCTTGGTTGTGGTGTACAGAGAGCGATTGATTTACTAGAGGATGAAAAGCACGATCTCATATCAACGATTACACTTAACCTCAAAGAGCAACAACAGCTGATACAAGTGAAGATGGGACTGAGTCTTGAGCTTGCCACCTACAGGTAATGTTTACTTCATTTACTGTTTGACAGGAGGTTTGAATCTAAAAGAAGTGAGGATAACTTCCAGTCTGAGCCACACACAATTCAAATTCGTAAAAAAAATGTGAACAAGGTGCATGCATAAGGTATGCACCAAGGAGTCAAGCAATTCCACAGATTTGCAGGTGAATGCGTTAGGGTGAGTAGAAGACTTTTCTCATGCTTTCATGGGATGTGGGTGTTGCTGGTAAAGCCAGCATTTTTTGGCCATTCCTAATTTCACTTGAACTGAGTGTATTGCTGGGCAGTTGGGGAGGGCAGTTAAGAGTCAACCATATTGCGTGGGAGTATCGGGAACTAGGGATCACTCATTCAAAACAACAAAGAGGCAAAATTATTTCCTCTGAGGGTCATGAGTCTTTGCAACGCTCCTCCTGAAAAGGCAATGCAAGAGGCCTTGAAGAATTTTAAGGTGGAAGTATTGTTGACAAGTAAAGAAGGGAAAAGTTATCAGGGGTCAGTGAGAATATGGATTTGAGGTTACAATCAAATTAGCCATGATTTCATTGAATGGCCCAATTGTTAACTTGTACGTACACCAAGGATGGCAGATTTCCTTCCCTAAAGTACATTAGTAAATCAGATGGGATTTTATAGTCATTGTAAATAATTGTCACTATTGTTGCTGACTATCTTTATATTCCTGAAATGTAATCAAATTTAAGTTCTATCCATCTTCCATGGTGGGATTTGAACCCATGTCCCCAAGGGACAAAGTCAAGAGTACTAGTCCAGCAACATCCCCACTATTTTCCTGAAAGCAAAGGACAACAAGATAACTGGTGAGTCTCGATTTTGATTCAGCTTAGGGGGGAGGAAGGGAATTTGAAACAGGGAACAGAACAGTTGAATGAACAGCAATCATAATATCAGTGAAATAAGCACAAGCAAGATTGCAGTGGAAATAAAAAAGAGGGATACCAAAGTTGTGATAAGTATTACTTCTTAGATTATCACCTTTTTATTCTATTTGTATTCAGGAGTGGGAGGACTGGAAGAGTTCCCTATTATACAAGTCTTGGATTGATTTGGAATTTAAAGAGTTGAACAGTCTGGCGCTGGAAAAGCACAGCAGAGCAGGAGAGTCGACGTCTCAGGCATAAACCCTTCATCAGGCAGGATTTGAAAGTCATAATGAAGGGCTTATGCCTGAAACGTCAACCCTCCTGTTCCTCGGATGCTGCCTGACCTGCTGTGCTTTTCCAGCGCCACACTCTCGACTCTGATCTCCAGCACCTGCAGTCCTCACTTTCTTCCTGGAATTTAAGGACAGTTAAATCAAATAATTAGTAGATTAGAACAGATTGAATATTCACTAGACCATTGCAAAAATAAAGGAAAATGATAGTTGGAGGGAAACTTTAAAACTAAAGTAAAAACTGCTATCATCCTTTTACAGAAACCAATAAAACACAAAGATACATCAATACTTATCTTTTACTATATTTTACATGTAGATACAAAGATACAGGCCCAGTAACCGGAGATATTTATAAATAAATAGCTATAGACATTTAAAATTGAGTTCTGATGCTCCATTGTTATGCTATTCAGCAGAGGTTCCATAAAGATAACCCCCATGTGGGGATTGGTCTGCATCTAACCAGCAGAGGAGAAAGTTCACATGCAGGAAAAAATATTTTACAAATGAAAAGTCAGATGTATTTCTTTTTAAAATATGAGTAATCACCTCCGGAAACATAAGAATAGTACTGTCAACAATTGTTATATTAGCAGGAGGTGCAAGGAGCTTGCAATTCCGGTCTTTTTCTCCTGGGACTTGGCTTGAAACCCAGTCCATACTTACAGGAACAGTGTCTCCTTAACTCACTGGTTGTAGTAATCAGATCTGAAGTGTGGTTGGGAAATTTCAATCTTACTGTGTACAACTTCACAAAGCAGCTGGTAATATCACACTGTTTCTATTTATTCTTTCATGGGATGTGTACACCACTGACAAAGTCAAAGTTTGTTGCTTAACTCAAATTGCCCTTGATCCGAGGGGTATTGCTAGGCCATTTCAGGGGTGGTTATTGTTGTGGATCTGGAATCAGATGTAGGTCAGCACACTTTGTTCCCTGAAGGGAATTGGTGAACCATTTTGGTTTTATGAAAATCAGGGATAGTTTCATGATTAACAAAAATGAGTCCAGCTTTATTCTAGATTTATTAATTGAGTTCAAGGTCCACCACATGTTTCTAGATCATAAGTTTGAACTGTTCGACACTATTCTAGTGACATTCACTCTATTCCACTGTCTTCATTTCCAATTGAATGATTGATCATGTTGGTGCAGCAAGAGATGCTTAATTATATTGACTCTTGTCATTTTGCTAGAGAAAATAATGAGAGAGAGAGAGAGAGCTTTATCAACAGCTTATCCTGGTCCTAGCTGAGAACTGCTTGCAGTGACACCAGATAGAAAAGACTGAATTTTGTTTTTTCTTCAACACTCGTGTATCACCTTGAAACATTGAAAGAAATTACAAAAGCTACAACTCCACTAAGATAAACTGAAAGAAATGCAGATGCTAGAAATCTGAAACAAGAACAGAAATTGCTGGAAAATCTCAGCAGGTGTGGCAGCTCCTGTGGAGAGAAATCAGAGGTAAAGTTTTGGGTCTGGTGACCCTTCCTTAAGACCAGTTCTTAGGAACGGTCCCTCAACTTGAAACATTAACTCCGAGTTCTCTCTGCAGATGCTGCCAGACTTGCAGAGATTTTCCAGCAATTTATGGTTTTGTTCCTTTAAAATAAATCCTGGACTAACTTCAGCTATTTTAAGAACAATTCTGCCTACTCAATTATTTCCTAGTCCCAATTCCCAGTGGCCTTTGTTTTATTCCATATCTTTGCTAAACGAGATTAGCTCGATGGGGATTCTACAGTTGGCCCCATTGTATGTGGTTTAGGGAGGATTAAAACATTGGGGTTTCCTGACCATTTCTGAGTGTTGAGTTTCTCTGGAATCTGGGGGGAGAACACCCATTCAGACAACATACCATTAATGTTGAATTGTAATTCAATGCACTGTCTATGTCTTACTGCTAAAGCCAATAGGGAATTCAGGCGCAATGTCTTTATGTAGAGAGTGCTGGGAATGTGGAACCAACCATATGAATAGTTGAGACAGGTAATCTAGATGAATTTAACAAGAAAGCTAGATCAGTCCAGCGAAAAGGTATAGAAGAATATGTTGATGGAGTTAAATGGAGAGTGAGTGAAGGAGCCTTGAGGGGAGCAGAAACATTAGCACAGAGAAATTAACCTAAATATTGTAGCTTCTTCCTGTGTTATTGGTTCTATGTACTCTCTACTTACATTAACACCTGAAAGATCAAACTGTACTCTATAGATAGTTGGTGAAGCATAAATTCTGGCATGGGCCAGTTGGGCTGAATAGCCTGTTTCTTTGTTATTAAATTCAATGTAATGCTTCCAGTACTGGAAAGAAAACTAAAGGGAGATGGATAAAAAATAATTCAGGATAAATGTCAATGTCAAAGTATTGTTGTTCCCACTGCTACAGTTATCCTGTAAATGCTGCATCAAGTGTTTTTCTTGGAATGAGTTTCTAGTGATTTCATGTTCCACTCTGGTAAATGGGTCAACTGTTGCACTGAGCTGTGCCAGCTCTTAGCAAACTGTTCCATTCTGACTCCATGTTAAAAACACTCGAGCATTGTTTCAGAAAGGGCAGTTTGTGCTCAGTGCCTCTTTCTCTTCAAGCCTCGTTGACATCCTGCTCGCCTGCAGCATATCAATCGAGTCACTTCTCACCAACTGGATCGCTGCAGTTTTACAAGTTCCAGGAATCTTTGAGTAATCTGATATTCCTTAACTCAGCCAACGCTATTAGTATGTCAACTGAAGGCAGGCTGTAGAAGGGAAAATGACATTCCTATGCCAGAAGTTCAGGGGTGGTGGTGAAAATCAGAATTAGACACTCTTTCTTTGAAGGGACTGATGAATCATCTGAAAAGGGGCCTGAAGAATCTGCATTTTTGCTGGAAATTATGGATTTGAATATTGTACAAGTTACTGTATGAAGTTCGATGGTTGTTTAGTGGAACAGTATATTGTACTATGCAATACTGAGTCATTTGTCCCAGAAGATCCCATGATTCCCGATCTCTGTTGAACTGGGTGACCTCAGCTGGAAAAAGGTAAAATAAAAACAAACATGTTTCATAGCTCTGAACACTATCCGTTGGAAATATCACTGATGTCAGGTGAGGAGGTGAGGAGGCTCAGCAACATTGAACCAACTCAGTGTGTAAGGTAGAATATGAGCAAAGTTTACCAAGAGAGAGAGCATTTTCCCACAGTCACTCCCTCCTAATCCACATTTACTGAGTTGAACTGCTGTAGTGCCTCTGGCATCTGACTCAGGAGATCTAATTCAGCACAAATTTAAACTCAGATCTAGACTGCTATACACTGTTTTATACTGGATTGTCCATTGGGGAGACTCCGATACCATCAAACCTTGGGCGGGTCTTATGTGAGGTGCACATGTCCTCAACCTTTCCCAATGGTCACACAATGATTGGAGACCTTCTGATTACCCTATCTGGAATAAAAATGGAAACAAATGTGTCATACAATTGAGATTAAGTGTTTTTTTCAGGGCCTTGTTAGAAGGAGAACACATCAAGCATCATGGGATACCACAGCATTTGCGAAACCTCAGACAAGGTAAAACTATTTTAAAAGGGATGTATTTCTTTGGATAATTCACACTCCTTGGTATTTAACCATGAACCATGTACAAAATTGCTGGAAAGTATTCTTAAGACTATTCATATTGATGGGTGTGACCTGCAACTTTTTCTGACTGCAGGTTCTACTTTCTGAAACCTATTGGCTGATTTGTTTAAGTGTGGCCTTATGTAGTTTTGGCGAAGTGGTCTAACTTTTGCATCCTAATCTACGTGAGAGTAATGAATGGGTTATTGAACTCAAGGGCTCGATCAGAAAAAGAGTTTTGATGGAAGAGTCAGCAATCTGAAACATTACCTGTATTTTTCACTCTACAGATCCAGTTTGATCTGCTGAATATTTCCAGAGTTCTCTGCTTACATCAGAGAAAAGTCCACTGTTGCTAATATTTGAAAGGACAGATGCAATCCTGTAGATGCATCAGCGGAGGTTATATCTGCTGACTAGAGTGCTAGTGAGAGATGGGTGCTATCTCTTCCAAGGAAGCCCCAATGAACCACAGGGTCAATAGCAGACCTTCCCCTGAGATAAAACCCCACACAGCGAGAGCTGCCAGCCAACTAGAGACAGGCCAGCCTGTGCTCAGCAGCGCCCCCAAGGATGCTGTGACTCCCGGCAGAACAGCACCCCTTAAGTCTATATTCACAATACACCCAGGATTAAGGCCAATGAAATATGGGTGCTCATGTTGAAGGTTACAAAGAGGTGGAATCATAGGGTACGGTCCCCGTGGTCAAATTCCTGGCCAACATTCAGATCTTCAATCTGGCACAGATTGCCTTTGATGTAGTTTCCATCCTTCCTCCCTACCCCAAGATGACAGGCATAGGGTAGCAATTTTTGGGAATGTTCTATTTGTGTTACTCCCAGTGACAAGAGGATGGGGCAATTAAGAGGTCCTTAATTGGTGATGAGAGAGGAAAGTGAATGCTGGGCCTTCTAGGCCCTGAATTTAACTGTGGTGGTGATGAGAAGGTGGCGGTGCCCCACCGCCTTGGCTAATTACTCGTCCTTCTCGTTCCCAAACTGGCCACCCTGAGAGAAGATTCTATCCTACAGGCTGGGAGAGGCCTGGGGCATGCTCAGCTGTAATCCTGACAATCACAAAAGAGGAATGGTCATGAGATAGATGTTGGGATGACAGTATTAGTGTGATAACAGGAGTCTGTGGCTTTACAAGTACGGGAGATTTTCAAACAAACAGGCACTTTGTTTAGTTTTATTTGCTAAATTGGTTTCCCACGCACCCCCCTTTCCTGTACACATTTTAAATGGCCCAACTCCTGCTATGTCTCAGATCAATTAGCTCAGTTTACATTCTCTGCATTCCTAGATTTCTTAATGCAGCATGGGAATTAAACATAAGACCATCTGATGTGTATAGCTCCGTACAGCATTAACCAGTACTTCTCCTCAAGTAATTAATAAGGAAACCTTTTTTTTCTGGTAATTAAAAAGAACCTATGATTCTGGATAAGATCTGATTATGCCGCATCTTAGGACCATTATATATTTGCTGTTGAGGGAGTGCTGTGTGGATTTGCTGACACACGAAGGTTACATTAAGAACAGATTACACAAAAGTTTTTCGTACGTCGGAAGGTTAAGGGGTGACTTAATTGAAATCTTCAAGCTGTTAAGGAAGAGAGAGATCAGATGAAGAGATCAGATGTTTTGTTATGTGGGGAGGCTAAAGCTCAGGTGCATGGTTTAAGGAGCAGATCATTCAAAGTGAAATTAGGAAACGAGCAAAGGGTGGTAGAGACTCTTCCACAAATGGCAATTAATTCCAGATCAATCTTGAACTCTAAACCTTAGATAAATATTGGTGAACCAAAGGTATTAAGGGATATGGGAGAAAAGAAGGAATATGGAGTTAAACAGCAGATCCACCAAGATCTCATTGTTGTACAGACTTGATGGGTTGAATAGTTGACTCCTGTCTCTATCTCAGGACTGAAAGCAGAAAGGTGTTTGGTACGTTATTGAATGTCAAAATGGGCTCATATTAAATTTCTTATTTGTTTCAACAGGGACAGATATAAGATCACATATGTCCAATGTTGTCCTACAACCAAGTCTTGACACACAAGATGGCAAGAAGTGGACACCAACCACTATTAAAATTCCTTCAAGTTTCCGGAAAGATACTGTGATTAACAAAAAGGGAATAATACCACAACCTCTTCCATATAGAATACCAGCAAGAAAGACTATTAAGAATTCTCTGTTAGACGATGATCTGCTTTATGATGACACATTGTCTTCACCAATTCAAAATATTGTATCTTCAGCAAGGTCAAAAAATGCTCACAGAGACACGACCAGGTTTGCACCGAAACCTCAAGACTCTCACAGTACAACGAAGGAAGCTATCGTTCAGCACAAATTGTTTCCAGAAAAGATTGACAGGGAGAGTAAAGTGCCTTTGGCCAAGGCTGTGCATGTTACAGATATGGCCACACACAAATCCAAAATAATAGTCGAGGAGTCAGACTCTTATGATAAAGGAGATGTTTCACGTCATGAAGAGAAGGAACTTAAGTCTCGAGGTTTGAATGAATCACC
Source organism: Chiloscyllium punctatum (assembly GCF_047496795.1). Lineage (NCBI taxonomy): Eukaryota > Metazoa > Chordata > Chondrichthyes > Orectolobiformes > Hemiscylliidae > Chiloscyllium > Chiloscyllium punctatum. The sequence continues at coordinate 8,821,895 of NC_092771.1, read as the reverse complement.
TCAACCTGTTAATGAGGAGCAAGATTTTGATTTTAACAGGAGGTCTACAGAGACAACCAATGAGCAGGAGAATGAGGCTGAGGTACCGAAGGAAGTGATAGAAGTCGAAAGTACTCCAAAAGACTTGGAAATCAAAGTAGACATTAGTAATGTGGGGCCACCTATTACTCCAGATGGATACATCTGTACTACAGACCAAGAGGAAAGTGCAGAAATTACAAAGTATTTTCCGATAGAAAAGAACAAAGAGGAATCTATGCTGGAAACTGGAGAAGAGATCTGGATGAAAACAAATGTAGGGAAGTCAGAGGATAACCGTGGAGTTGCTATCTATGAACATGATGAAAGTTTAACAAATAATATTAGAACTGGGGACATCATTCAAACAGACATAAAATCCATTAATTTGACAAAACTGAATGTTTCACCAGAACCTGACATCAGTTATCATATTGAGGAGAAAGAAGTGTTGGATGATGACAAAACCAAAAGAGAAATTATTATTCAGTCAAGAAAAGAAGAAATTGTTGAAGTGGGAGATGAGTCAACTCTGAAAGAAATGTTGAATGTGGATGCCAAAAGTCCAGAGCTTCAAGTGAAAGGGGCTTTGGAACATTTAACAGGGTCAAAGACTGAGAACCTTATGGATGGACTTCTCAGCCTAGGGTTCAAAGGAAGACAAGTTCCAGGGAAAGTATCTGTAAGTGTTGAGATGGGAGAGCAAACCTTGGAACATTTTGAAGAAGCTGATGATTTTCCTACAACTGCAGACACGTTTCCACTGTCTTTAGGAGCAGAGGACATTGATTATGAAGGAAAGGATGGCAGATATGAAGAAGTCTTAAATATTACAATGACTGCTGCAGACTTTAGGAAAACAATGTTATCAAATACTGAACTGCTACTGCAGAGCTCACCTGACATTTTATCTTCAAATGAAAAAGCACATGAAATCACTAAGGAAAGAACAGAATTGTTTGGAACCGAACTAACAGAAATGGGGTTGCATTCTCCTCAAGCCAGCGCAGATTCAGAAAACGTTAAACAAATTACAGACACACAGCAAGATACCTTGTCGAAAGAACTGTCTTCACCATGTCTGATAGAGGAATCGATTAGAGTCCCTCAAGATGTTCAGGCATCCATTGTTGAGCTACTGACTGAGGAAATGGAGGATCCTAAACTTAAGCTCAAAGGAGCTTTGCAGCAGTTGAAAGAGGCTGTACCAGAAAGTCTGAGGGATGAGCTTTCAGTCCTCACTAGAGATTCCCAAGACCCATCTGACAACGTATCAGTTAATATTAAAAATGTCCAACAATCTTCTCAGAGCGGCGTTGTCACTATCGAGGCTGAGGTAAATGTTTTACAAAGCCTTGACCCAGAGGATTTCTATTCAATGGACATTGAAGATGAAGAAAACACAGATGACATAGGGTCAAGATTAATTAACGTCACTACTCAAGAGAAAATACAGGAACTACTGAGTGCAAAAGGTCTTAAAACAGTTGATACTTCGCACAACAATGATGGAATCCAAATAAAGGTCAGAAGTATTAATCAGGAACCTGTGTCTTTGCCAGAAATCAGTATGAGAGATGAGACTGACACTGATGAATACAAAAGTTCTCAATATCAAACAGGTGATCTAACTGTTGGTGAAGTGTCTCAGTCAAGTGAAATTGAAGGTGATTGGTTTGATCAAAGCACTTTCTTCCAAAAGGGAATAGGTAAGATTGACAGAGAAGAGTTCTTTCATGGAGTTTTGGATCCAGAAAATTCATCAGAAACCTTTCAAATGAATGCAAACCGAGTTATGTCAGTACAGACGAGTGGAGGTGACAGTGGGAGAGGTATGACATTCATAACTCAGCAGCGTGAAATTGCTGAAGGAATGGATGAAAGGAGACTCGAGGGTAATGTGTATTGGTATGAAGAATGGGAATCTGAGAATAGACATGGCAATGAAGTGAGTGTTACTGGTGCAGGTGAAGAAGATCTACAAACTTCTGATCCAGAACTAATGCAATATGCAGTTTCTCCAAACGTCCTGGCAAAGCCCAGGATTGGTGCACCTGGAGGTAACACACATGTGGTCTACAGCGAACAGAAAGTTGTTACACACTTTGATGAGGGTCAGTACGATGAACCGCCTCTGTATGATGATGAACTGTAAACAGCATTCAAAAAAATGGATTATGCCTTTGAAATGGAACCTAGTTAATACAGGCACAGTTAGAGAATAGCTGGCATCAAGCAGCGATTATGCAGTCGCAATGGAATCAGATGCTTTAATGCTTTGATAAAACACTGCTTGAAACTTACCTGCTGCATAACCCCACATCTGTGCTTTAAAAGAAATACATTTGTGACACATTCTATTATCTGAGACCTCACAATGTCACAGAAATCATTATCAAATGAAAAAATGATTTTAAAAAAATGCACAAACAAAATTGTTTCTGTTGACTAATTTTATAGAAAAGATTGATTGAAAATAGTAGCAGAGGACTGTTGGCTATGCAGTAGTTTTATTTGAGGTTTCTGTGTACAGATATAGACAGTTAAAAGGTCTTAAAATACTTTTGCGTGGATGTGATGTGTAATAGTTGAGTCTAGGCTACATTTATGGAGTATTTTCCTGTAAACAGCTCTAAGTTAAATTGTTATGTTTTACAGCTTAACTTTCCCATTATTAAATTTAACACTTCTTTGGGTTATTATGACCTCTCCATGACTCTGTTTGAACCACTGAATATTTCCAGCATTTTCTGTTTTGAGTTTCCAGCACTTGCAATAGTTTGTTTTTGCGTCAAGACCCCATCATGAATGTTACAGTAAGAAACCTATCCAGACGCCAGCTTCACTACTGAAACAGGAAATTAAACATTTAATAATTATAGATAAAATGAGAAAAATATAAACACATATTTGGCCAGTTTCACCATTTTTCTAAGTTTAGTTTAGACTTTTATTCCTAACGAATGGCACGTGAATATCATCGTAACAAATGTCCAGTTTCCATCACGTTTTTAGCATTAAACATCTGATAGTGTTAAAGTGTCAATCAGAAGGCAGCATTGCAGGGCAAGATGCAGTGTACGGACTAGCAAGAGCCTGATCAGAACTCAGGAAATAACTTAAAAGATATTTACAAGGATTCAAAATATCATCTGGTTCCTAGTTACAGAGTTCAATTATTCTTACTGTTGATGAGAAAATAAATTGAGTACAATCAGAAAGTGTTTAGAATATCAAAAGATTCTCCATGTTTCATGCCTTATTTCCTGTGGATTTAATGTTCATACTGTTTTAATTTGCAAAAGCTAAAAAACGTCTTTACTTTTTGATCAATGACTCCTCTGGACAACTCCCAAAAAAATGCATTTGGAACATTTGATCATTACTGGTAATTTAAGTTTCTTGCTTTCTTTCAGCTTCCTTAAGCGTGAAAATAAAATATACGATTGTATCACCAGCACTCATATAATCCCGCAGTAGCCCACCTAGTATAGAATTATTATCGGAAAATTTAGTTTGAATATCAATAAGAATCGAGACTACTCAACAGTCTAGTTTTTTATGCTTTAATCAGTAATGTGTTAGGAGGGTCAGACTTGTCAAGTGTTTGGATTGAAAGCTTGTTATGGAGAAGAGAGAATCAATGGTGCATGAGTTACAAGATTACATGAACCATATTTAGGTAAAGATTGTGAAGAATGAAAACCATGCATTTATTCAGCACATTTTATGATTTTCAAGATATCCCCAAGCATTTTACAGTCAATGAAGTGCTTTTGAAGAGTTGCAGGCAATGTGGCAACCAATGTGTGTACCACCAGTAGTGTGGTAATGACCACCCAATCAGCTTTGTAGGTCATACTATTTGAGGGATAAAAAATGGTCAGGAGCATGTGGAGAATTCTTCTGCTCTCCTTTCAAATAGTATCATGGAATTTTTAGTTTACTTTTACTGACATAACAGTCAATGCCTTGGTTCTGTGCCTCATCTGAGACACTGTGTCTCTGACAATGTAGCACATCCTCAATATCGTACTGGGAGTATCAGCTTAAATTTTGTGCTCAACTCCTTGCAGTGGAATTCGAACTCTCAGCCTTTTGACTCAAAACACTAATGTGGTGCTGTGATGTAGATGCACCCCTTTCCAAAAATTACCATGAAGGTTCATACATGGGAACAGTACGAGATAACAACTGGTGCTATGGAGACATACTCCCTGATATAAGTCATAACTTTTATGGAGGGAAGGACTGGGAAAACTGGCCAAGAATCTCTCGATAACATTGGTGTCAATTGCTGATGACACACTTACTCATGCTTTACTGACAAAAAGCAGTGATTTCTTTTCCTTCTCCAGAATTGGTTTGTGCTGGATAAATAAGACTTCTGTTTCTGATGTTAAAGTTGGTAGACTGCAAGTTGATTAGCGTGTGGGGAAGCAAGACACATACCTATGTTGATATATTTGAGAGAGAGTGCAGATTGCTAAGAGTATTTGGGATAAAATATATCTGGTTCTTTTGAGGCAAGGTTCAACATGGAGCTAATGAAGGTTTCTGAGTAGCTTAGCTGAAGGTGATCATTTAGAACTGTATACGTGTTACAGCCAGTTACTCTCTGACTAGAAACTTTGCGGTTGTTTTCTGTAATCTTTGTAAAATTTAATTTGGCAGTAAAACACTTTTTTCAAATGCTTGGATCCATGTTTTAATTTAAATTATCATTTGGTAGTTTTGAATTTGAGTTCTGCTGATAAAAGACATGTTTTATCAAATCTCTTCATTTTGCCCTCATCAGGACAATTTGCAAGAGTACCAATTTAAGGGAAAACCAACAATTTATATTGTGCTACAGAAAAGTATTGATATGTTGGCAAGTGGACCCTGATTAATAGAAATGTTACCATGGAGTGTGCACACTTAGTGATGATTGATATTTAACTGCGTGGATATCCTTAGATTCAAAACCAGACAGGTTGACTATGATTGGTCAAGACATTGCCTGGTGACGTGAACCATTGAATGGCTGTCACCTATTTTGTTGAGTTTAAACTAGGATAAAGTGTGTGCACGTTCTTTCTCTCTGCAAAGAACAGGGCCCTTTCCGTTAATATATATGTGACTTCCAATTCATGCAGACGTGGCACAATGCAGACCAAATGACAGTGCAGTGCTAAATTGTCCTGATGAGTGCAAAATAAAAAACTTCTAAAATATGTTTTTCAGCAAAATTTAAATGTTATTGCATTACACAAACATGTAATAATACAAAGATATTAAATGGTTTTCATTGGTTCAGTGTCTACACTTCCCAGATAGAGGCAATGGACTTTCCCTATGAAATAATTCTGGTCATGTTTCTACTAAACCAAAACTGCCCCAAATCTGGCACTACATAATCAATCTAACTCAAAAGAATATTGGGATGATTGGCATGGAAATTGAAAAGATATTGACTGACACAGTAAGTATTGTTTTGGGAAGTTGAACTGAGAGAAAAGGGGGTTGACTTCACAGTTAACCATGCTATCCATGGCTCAGCAGTGCTTGTTGCACTGGAGTTAGAATTAGAATCACTAGTGTGGAGGCAGGCCATTAGCCCATCAAATCCACATTGCTCCTTTGAAGAGCATCCCAACCACATGCACCCTATCCCTGTAACCCACATTTCCCATGCATAATCCACCTAGCCTGCATATCTTTGGAAAGAAACTGGAGCACCCAGAGGACACCATGCAGATAGGGGGAGAGTGTGCAAACTCCACACAGACAGTCACACAAGGCTGGAATCAAACCCAGGTCCCCTGGCACTGTGAGGCAGCAGTGCTAACCACCGAGCCACGATGCCATAAGGAATTTGCTAATCTCTTTAGATAACTTCGAGGAGAGATTGGGAGAACCCCAAGTCTACATGTCTGAAATGGGAAGCATTTCATTGCCAAGACTTGCCTGGAATCACAGTAATGTTTAGGTATAAACAAATGGCTCATCAAAGTTTGTTTGTAAATGAAGAATTCTGTCCACTATGCACCACTGCTTCACTAAAAGATCACGATTGAATATTAATGATACACCAGAAAATGTGTCTGCCCCAGAGGTTATGTATAGCACTTCTTCATCCAATGGTTATGCTCCAGTATAAATTAACATTACAGACATAATAGGTTCTAAACTTCGCAAACCTACATAACTCTCATTTGAAAGATACCTGCTGTTCCCTGAACTTGTCTGTACAGTAAGAATTTGTATGAAGGATTCTGATGATGCAGAGGACAAAGGAGACCCGGGTTTTGGTTTCACCTGTTCCAGAGGTGTGTAAATGACATATCTGAGAAGGTTGAGAGAAAATATGCAAGAAGTTGTATGATGTTATCTAGAATGTAGAAAAGTTCCCTCACCAATCCCGAATTTGGGTAATTTCACTTGTGCAAAGTAAGCAGGTTAAGAATTTCCCAGATTATTGAATAAAATCACATCTCTTTATTTAATCAATCAACTGCATATTCCCAGACTTTAAGTTGTACATTTCAATAAAACAAACTCTAATAACAATTACTTTTGATTAAGGACACATCAATTGCAAACAAAGACCTAAACTGGAGAATGTATGTATGATTCATTCGAGGATAATTGGAGCTGGGTCCTAAGAGTGAGGGTGGAATTCAGAAACTTTAGGGTGAGGTGGGGAAGGAGGGGATGAGGGCTTTGGAGAGCTCATAGGAAAGGCTGGTGAGAAGGGGCATTTAGAAGTTTGGAAATATGTACCGCGAACAGGATGTCTGATTGCAGAGCAGTGCCTCATGTAACCGTGCCATATCTCCAAGAGGTAAGTGAGGAGCTCGCTTCCTAGATCCAGCTGACTACACCTGGGTTAGGCTGCTGAGGTTCTCCAAGGCTCAAGGGCCCAGCCACCTTTAGTTTCACAACATCACTATATAACATAAAAACTCAAACTACAGATTGATCAACCCATACATTCACTGCCTCTGTAAAGGCAAACAATTGTTGGGGTAGGGATGGAGGAGCTGCAGGCAGCTTCAGACTTTCAATGGTTTTAGGAAAATAGGAACAGGAGGTGGCCACTCAGCCCATCATCCTTTCCCATCATTCAACATAAACATGGCTGACCCACACCATTCTTGGAACTCTGCATGCCACTTAATGTTTTAACATTTCTATTTGTGGGCGTCTACAGACCATGAATATAGTAACATCACTAAGAAAGTCAACTGTCGTTGGCAATCACTTACTAACAAATACGACTGTCCACCGGAAATTCCATGTCACTGGTCATAGGCTCTGTGAGTCCTTATGTGACCAATGTGCCGATCCTAGAACCAAAGATGTGCTGGTGAGGTGACTGAAATTGGTAAACGTCCTCATGGTGTCGAGGGATGTGCAGGTTAGGTGGATCAGCCATGGGGAATGTAGGGAGAGGGTCCGGGCTGGCTAGGATGCTCTTCGGAGGGATAAAATCACACAACACCAGGTTATAGTCCAACAGATTTATTTGGAAGCACTAGCTTTTGAAGCACTGCTCCTTCATCAGGTGGTTGTGGAGCAGGATCATGAGACAGAATTTATGGCAAAAGATTACAGTGTCATGCAACTGAAATGATATATTGAACAAACCTGGATTATTGTTAAGTCTTTCATCTTTTAGAATGGGGTTGCAGGTTTCGATTCATTGACATGTAAATCCCAGAACTTCTTTCAAGTCACATTCTCAAGATAACTTAAGGTTTTATAAAAAAAAAGTGACATCTCAGCTCAGACAATGCATTAATCATATTGCAGACAAAATGCGCAGTCTGCAGTCAGTCAATGCAGGCAGTCGATCCATGCAATATTTTGTAAATTCCACTTCGGAAATAGAACCAATCTGACTCAAGACTGAGATACAGAATGACTCTAACCTCACACCTTTAAGGCATTGTCTGAGCTGAGATGTCACCATTTTATTTACAAAACCTTAAGTTATCTCGAGAATGTGACTTGAAAGAAGTTCTGGGATTTACATACTAATGAACTGAAACCTGTAACCCATTCTAAAAGATGAAAGACTTAACAGCAATCCAGGTTTGTTCAATATATCATTTCAGTTGCATGACACTGTAATCTTTTGCTATAAATTTTGTGTCTTATGGTTTTATTCTCCACAACCACCTGATGAAGGAGCAGCACTCCGAAAGCTAGTGCTTCCAATTAAACCTGTTGGACTATAACCTGGTGTTGTGTGAGTTTTAACTTTGTCCACCCCAGTCGAAGACTACGTCCTCCACAACATGGCTTCGGAGGGTTGGCTTGGACTTGATTGGCTGAATGGCTTTTTTCCACACGGTAGGATTTCTATGATATGTTTACGATTCTATAGAGTTGAATCTCTGTTCGCACGTCTGGCAACTGTTTACCAGAAGGTGGAAGATGGTCCTTGGACTTGAGATCATTGGCATTCCTTTCTCAGCTTCTTTTTGCTGATGGGTGTTCTCGGGAGAACAGAAAATGAATAGGAAATTCAGAAAGAAACCTTGTTACTCAGAGTGGTGAGCATGTGGAATTTGCTACTGCAGGGACTCACGGAGATGAACAGCAGGCTGCATTTTCAGGTTGCTGGATTAGGTTCGGGGGTGGTTGGAGAGGAAGGATAAGTGCTTTGCTTGGTGAAGTTTGAATGGAGGAAAGTTTCCGCGAAGGACGAGCTCTGGCACTGTCTGGTTGTGCTGTACGTTCTCCGTAATTTATGCAGCCACAAGCTGCGAACTGCATAACTTCATTCACTACATTGTGCACATTATTTGGCAAAGTTAAAATGAAAAGTAGAAGCCTGTAGTAAAAGTATTAGCAACCTGCTCCATAACATGTGGCTTATATTTCATCAATTCCCATTCATCATTGAGAGCCAGCTACTGACATCTGGTTTTGTCTTCAACAACAATTTGATCTGAATTTCAACATATAACTTCCTGCTTAAAATATGGTTATCGACCACAATTAAAGCTGGTTCACATTCTTTTTAACGTTCTATGTTGACCTCATAGACATAATAAATCACAGCAAAGGTTTAAGAAAATGCCGTTAGAAGTAATATTATACTTTCAGCATCCTATCATAAAATGTCCCAGGAATGCTTCTCTGGAGAGTTATGAGAGAACATTTGATATTGAAACAAAGATAAGGATGGGGAATAAGAGTTTGGTCAAGGAGGTAACTTTTAGGGAGTGTCTTAAAGAAGACACACATAGAGAGGCAGAGAGTTTTAGTGAGGGTAGGTTCCAGAGCTTAGGATTAAGGCAGCCACCAACAGTCAAAGCAATGGCATCAAGGTTGTTTTGGAGGGAGGTAACTGTGGGCCAGAACGCTGAGCATCGTCTGAGCATTTTGAGGCACTATTCCACGGACATCAATCAAGAATAGATATTGGCTTTGGTCCCTCCTGACATGGTGTGTTTTGGTACCACAGCACAGAATACAGGTCTCTGTTTTAAATGATCTACTCCTGTCTTCACTTCTTCTGCAGCCACCTCCGGAGACCTGTTGGAAAATACAAAGAATAATAAATGTTTTCATGATACATTACCAAAATAGACAATAGGTGCAGGAGTAGGCCATTCTGCCCTTCGAGCCTGCACCACCATTCAATATGATCATGGCTGATCATCCTTAATCAGTATCCTGTTCCTGCCTTATCTCCATAACCCTTGATTCCACTATCCTTGAGAGCTCTATCCAACTCTTTCTTAAATGAATCCAGAGACTGGGCCTCCACTGCCCTCTGGGGCAGAGCATTCCACACAGCCACCACTCTCTGGGTGAAGAAGTTTCTCCTCATCTCTGTCCTAAATGGTCAACCCCATATTTTTAAGCTGTGTCCTCTGGTTTGGCACTCACCCATCAGTGAAAACATGTTTCCTGCCTCCAGAGTGTCCAATCCTTTAATAATCTTATATGTCTCAATCAGATCCCCTCTCAGTCTTCTAAACTCAAGGGTATACAAGCCCAGTCGCTCCAGTCTTTCAGTATAAGGTAATCCCGTCATTCCAGGAATTGACCTCGTGAACCTATGCTGCACTCCCTCAATAGCCAGAATGTCTTTCCTTAAATTTGGAGACCAGAACTACACACAATACTCCAGGTGTGGTCTCACCAGGGCCCTATACAGCTGCAGAAGAACCTCTTTGCTTCTATACTCAATCCCTCTTGTTATGAAGGCCAGCATGCTATTAGCCTTCATCACTACCTGCTGTACCTGCATGCTTACCTTCATTGACTGGTGTACAAGAACACCCAGATCTCTTTACCAAAATTGATTCCATTTAGGTAGTAATCTGCCTTCCTGTTCTTGCCACCAAAGTGGATAACCATACATTTATCCACATTAAACTGCATCTGCCATGCATCTGACCACTCACCTAACCTGTCCAGGTCACCCTGTAATCTCCTAACATCCTCCTCACATTTTACCCTGCCACCCAGCTTAGTATCATCAGCAAATTTGCTAATGTTATTACTAATACCATCTTCTATATCATTAATATATATTGTAAAAAGCTGCGGTCCCAGCACTGATCCCTGCGGTACCCCACTGGTCACTGCCTGCCATTCCAAAATGGAGCCGTTTATCACTACTCTTTCTTTCCTATCAGCCAACCAACTTTCAATCCAAGTTAGTACTTTGCCCCCAATACCATGCGCCCTAATTTTGCTCACTAACCTTCTATGTGGGACTTTATCAAAAGCTTTCTGAAAGTCCAGGTACACTACATCTACTGGATCGCCCTCGTCCATCTTCAGCGTTAGAATAAGTCAGAAAGCCACGTCAAAATGCCATGGAGAGATTACTTATTTCCAGTACAGTTGTTGAGGTGTAGGCCATTTGGTCCCTTGGGTTTGCCCAGTCATGCATCTAGATCATGGAGGTGATTTCTGCCATTTTCATATCCAATCCCTCGATACCTTTAACATCTACAAATCTATCGATCTTTCTCATGAATGTTCTCGATGACTGAGCCTCCACGGCCTACTGGGGTAAAGAAATCCAAAGGTTCACCCTCCAGTGAGTGAAGAAAATCCTCTTCGTCTCAGTCCTTAATGGTCTACCTCGTATTTAGAGAACGTGCGCCCTGATTTCAGACCACCCCACACTTTTCACTGTCCTCATTTGAACACGTGACAATAAAGATCATTTGTTCAACCTTCCAACATCCAAACTATTAAAAGCCCTTGAAAGAATTACATAGCTTTCCTTCATTCTTCCAAACTTCAGAAAACACAAGCCCAGACTCCCGGTCTCAGCCCAGCATGACGCAGCAATCTCAGTCCAGCATGACACGACAGTCGCTCAGCCCAGCATGACACGGCAGTCTCTCAGCCCAGCATGACGAGGCAGTCTCTCAGTCCAGCATGACACAGCAGTCACTCAGCCCAGAGTGATGCGGTGGTCTCTCAGCCCAGAATGTCATGGCGGTCTCTCAGCCTAGCATGACGCAGCGGTCTCTCAGTCTATCATGACATGGCAGTCTCTCAGCCCAGCATGACGAGGTAATCTCTCAGCCCAGCAAGACAAGGCAGTCTCTCAGCCCAGCATGACACAGCGGTCTCTCAGCCCAGCATGACTCAGCGGTCTCTCAGCCCAGCATGACATGGCGGTCTCACAGCTCAGCATGACGCAGCGGTCTCTCAGCCCAGCATGAAGCGGCAGTCTCTCAGCCCAGCATGACACAGCGGTCTCTTAGCCCAGCATGACACAGCGGTCTCTCAGCCCAGCATGACACGGAAGTCTCTCAGCCCAGCATGACACGGCAATCTCTCAGCCCAGCATGACGCGGTGGTCTCTCCGCCCAGCATGACACAGCGGTCCCTCAGCCCAGCATGACGCGGCGGTCTCTCAGCCCAGCATGACTCGGCAGTCTCTCAGCCCAGCATGACGCGGCGGTCTCTCAGCCCAGCATGACACGGCAGTCTCTCAGCCCAGCATGACACGGCAGTCTCTCAGCCCAGCATGACTCGGCAGTCTCTCAGCCCAGCATGACGCGGTGGTCTCTCCGCCCAGCATGACTCGGCAGTCTCTCAGCCCAGCATGACACAGCAGTCTCTCAGCCCAGCATGACACGGCAGTCTCTCAGCCCAGCATGACGAGGTAATCTCTCAGCCCAGCAAGACACGGCAGTCTCTCAGCCCAGCATGACACAGCGGTCTCTCAGCCCAGCATGACTCAGCGGTCTCTCAGCCCAGCATGACGCAGCGGTCTCACAGCCCAGCATGACACGGCGGTCTCTCAGCCCAGCATGGCGCAGCGGTCTCTCAGCCCAGCATGAAGCGGCAGTCTCTCAGCCCAGCATGACACAGCGGTCTCTTAACCCAGCATGACACAGCGGTCTCTCAGCCCAGCATGAAGCGGCAGTCTCTCAGCCCAGCATGACACAGCGGTCTCTTAACCCAGCATGACACAGCGGTCACTCAGCCCAGCATGACGCGGCAGTCTCTCAGCCCAGCATGACTTGGCAGTCTCTCAGCCCAGCATGACGCGGTGGTCTCTCCGCCCAGCATGACTCGGCAGTCTCTCAGCCCAGCATGACACAGCGGTCTCTCAGCCCAGCATGACACGGCAGTCTCTCAGCCCAGCATGACGAGGTAATCTCTCAGCCCAGCAAGACACGGCAGTCTCTCAGCCCAGCATGACACAGCGGTCTCTCAGCCCAGCATGACTCAGCGGTCTCTCAGCCCAGCATGACATGGCGGTCTCACAGCTCAGCATGACGCAGCGGTCTCACAGCCCAGCATGAAGCGGCAGTCTCTCAGCCCAGCATGACACAGCGGTCTCTTAGCCCAGCATGACACAGCGGTCTCTCAGCCCAGCATGACGCGGTGGTCTCTCCGCCCAGCATGACACAGCGGTCCCTCAGCCCAGCATGACGCGGCGGTCTCTCAGCCCAGCATGACATGGCAGTCTCTCAGCCCAGCATGACGCGGCGGTCTCTCAGCCCAGCATGACACAGCGGTCTCTTAGCCCAGCATGACACAGCGGTCTCTCAGCCCAGCATGACGCGGTGGTCTCTCCGCCCAGCATGACACAGCGGTCCCTCAGCCCAGCATGACGCGCCATCTCTCAGCCCAGCATGACATGGCAGTCTCTCAGCCCAGCATGACACGGCATCCTCTCAGCCCAGCATGACACGGCAGTCTCTCAGCCCAGCATGACACGGCGGTCTCTCAGCCCAGCATGACTCGGCAGTCTCTCAGCCCAGCATGACACGGCAGTCTCTCAGCCCAGCATGACTCGGCAGTCTCTCAGCCCAGCATGACACGGCAATCTCTCAGCCCAGCATGACGCGGTGGTCTCTCCGCCCAGCATGACGCGGTGGTCCCTCAGCCCAGCATGACACGGCAGTCTCTCAGCCCAGCATGACTCGGCAGTCTCTCAGCCCAGCATGACACGGCAGTCTCTCAGCCCAGCATGACACGGCAGTCTCTCAGCCCAGCATGACTCGGCAGTCTCTCAGCCCAGCATGACACGGCAATCTCTCAGTCCAGCATGACGCGGCAATCTCTCAGTCCAGCATGACGCGGCAATCTCTTAGCCCAGCATGACGCGGCGGTCTCTCAGCCCAGCATGACACGGCAGTCTCTCAGCCCAGCAGGACTCGGCAGTCTCTCAGCCCAGCATGACTCGGCAGTCTCTCAGCCTAGCATGACACGGCAATCTCTCAGCCCAGCATGACACGGCAATCTCACAGCCCAGCATGACACGGCAATCTCACAGCCCAGCATGACACGGCAATCTCACAGCCCAGCATGACACGGCAATCTCACAGTCCAGCATGACACGGCAATCTCACAGCCCAGCATGACACGGCAATCTCACAGCCCAGCATGACGCGGCGGTCTCTCAGCCCAGCATGACACGGCAGTCTCTCAGCCCAGCATGACACGGCAGTCTCTCAGCCCAGCATGACACGGCAGTCTCTCAGCCCAGCAAGGTAACGTGCCAGTCCAGTATGGCATTCTCTTTGCTAGCATAGCATTTCCCAGTCGGTAAGTGCAGTGATCTTCAGGTGGTACGTGGAGGTGCCTCAGCCAGGCATGGTTTTGGTGTGGACTTCTGGTCTCGGGGAGTCTAGATGTCAACATGTACTGGGCTGGAAGACCATTTCTCTGTATTTCTTTTCTCTTATATAATATATTCCTAAATCTGCAACATGGACATTTCTCATACTTCTCTATTTTTCCACGAACTGTAACTGAAAAGCTGTACCTAATGAATTTTGTTCCTAAAATGGCACCATAAGCAGCAACCTGCACACTTTTCATTGCAATCATTTGAGTACATGACAATAATGATCATTCATTCATTCATTCATTCATTCAATCTCTCCTCAAAGGAGGATGCAGCCATCCCAGGAATCAGTCTGGTAAACATTTGTTGCCCTCCCACTATGCAAATTTATTCTTCTTTAGCCAAGGCGAGCAAAACCCGTACCCAGCCATCTAACCGCAGTCTCAACAAGAGCTGAGCTGGCAGTAATTTTCCTGATCCTCTAAAATTGGTCACTTGTCAGTTACAGCTTCATGAGGCATGCTGAGAGCCATTCTTCATCTGGGAGTGGGTCAGCACAGTCCATCCTGACCTCCATGCAACCAGGTATTTGGGAATAGGAACCCTGGCAGGTTTAGTAGGCCTTGAGATCTAAACACAATCTCGGAAATCCATACATGTGCCCCAGCAGGTAACAGCCCTCTATCTATGTGACTGAGTACCCAGAGCAGGCAGTCCCCAGCTGAGTTAGTTGAAGGGTGTGTGTGTGTTTGTGTGTGTGTTTGTGTGTGTGTGTGTGTGTGTGTGTGTGTGTATCTGTGTGTGTGTGTGTGTGTGTGTGAGTGTTTGTGTGTTTGTGTGTGTGTTTGTTTGTGTGTGTGTGTGAGTGTTTGTGTGTGTGTGTGTGTGAGTGTTTGTGTGTGTGTTTGTGTGTGTGTGTTTGTTTGTGTGTGTGTGCGTGCGTGTGTGTGTGTATCTGTGTGTGTGTGTGTGTGTGTTTGTGTGTTTGTGTGTTTGTGTGTGTTTGTTTGTGTGTGTGTGTGTTTGTTTGTGTGTGTGTGTGTTTGTGTGTGTGTTTGTTTGTGTGTGTTTGTTTGTGTGTGTGTGTGTTTGTTTGTGTGTGTGTGTGTTTGTGTGTGTGTTTGTTTGTGTGTGTTTGTTTGTGTGTGTGCGTCAAGCACATTTACAATGCGCAACATCTGTGGCTTGTAACATTTTCTGAAGTTGAACATGGAATTCTGAACAATGGCAGGAGGCATGGAGTCTAACAGCTGGGAGGCGGTCTCTGACAGGAAACAAACTTTTCTCAAAGTCACCAGGAAATAACTCGGGAAACATTACGGTTGAAAACTGTCAAATTAAATCACCTGCTGCAAATGCTCCTGCCAGAAGATCCACTTGTATGTCTTAAACCCTCCTCAGTCATTCTCTGCAGCTCGTCTGCAACCACTCTGTGACTTCCATCATTCACTCTGCCTACAGTGATCACCCTCCCTGTTGCCATTCTCTAGGAGAGATAACTACATCTTATCAGCTCTGAGTAAACGTACAAAACAATGCCTGTCTTTGTTCTGGATGTTATCTTTTTAAGTTCACCGTGTCCTCATAATTCCAAGTACCTCTTAATTTGTCTTATGATCTGTATGTGCAATGTTTAGTGTATATTCCAAAGGCAACATGGTCCTCACCTGTGAGACATCTGGGACCGCAGACAGAATGAGCCCCATTGCTGGCCAGGGCATGTCATAAAGACACCAGACATCTATAATAACAGGAGCTAGGGCAAGATTTACAAGGTATCTTTCAAATGAGGGTCTAGGAAGGTTTATATTGATGCACATTTTCTAATCAGCCTGTTTAGAGATATCATCCAGAGATGTTTGGAGCAGGTGGGATTTTGTTTTTGTCTTCATTCACTAAATTTGAGCATCACTGGCTGGACCAGCTCTTATTGTCCTTGAATTGCCCTTGAGAAGGTGGTGATGAGCTGCTTTCTCAAACTGCTGCAGTCCACTGAATCTGGGATTCCTGGCTCAGAGGTAGGGACTCCACCACTTCACCACAGGACTCTCTCTGCCTTGAACATACTTGGCCTCTAAAGCTTTCTGAGGTAAAGGATTTCACAGATTCACTATCCTCTGAGAGAAGAAGTTCCTCCTCAGCTCTACTTAAACAGACGCCTTATTCAGAGAATATGTCCTCTGGTCCTAGACCCTTTAGAAGGGGAACAACCTCTCCACATCCACCCTGTCAAGTCCCCATTGAGTCCTGTATTTTCAACTTGAAAGCTTTTTTTTTTGACATTCACCTACGAAATGTGGGTTTGCTGGACAGGTCAGCGTTTACTGCCTATCTCTAACTGTCTTGAAGAAGGTGGGGGTGAAATGTATTCTAGAACCACTGCAGTCCATGAGCTGTAGGAACACTGACCGTGCTGTTAGCCAGGACTGACAATGAACAGTGATGTACCTCCGGGTCAGGATGCTATGTCACTGGTGAGGGAGTTTGAGGTAGTTGTGTCTCCATGTATCTGTTACCCATGTCTCTCAAGGTAGTGTTGGCAATGAGCCAAGCTAAAGAATACTCTAATTCTGGTCTCCTTCCCATCGGAAAGATGTTGTGGAACTTGAAAGGGTGCAGAAAAGATTTACAAGGATGTTGCCAGGGTTGGAGGATTTGAGCTACAGGGAGAGGCTGAACAGGCTGGGGCTGTTTTCCCTGGAGCATCGGAGGCTGAGGGGTGACCTTATAGAGGTTTATAAAATCATGAAGGGCATGGATAGGGTAAATAGGCAAAGTCTTTTCACTGGGGTCGGGGAGTCCAGAACTAGAGGGCATAGGTTTAGGGTGAGAGGGGGAAGATATAAAAGAACCATAAGGGGCAACTTTTTCACACAGAGGGTGGTATGTGTATGGAATGAGCTGCCAGAGGAAGTGGTGGAGGCTGGTACAATTACAACATTTAAGAGGCATTTGGATGGGTATATGAATAGGAAGGGTTTGGAGGGATACGGGCCAGGTGCTGGCAGGTGGGACTAGATTGGGTTGGGATATCTGGTCATCATGGACGGGTTGGAACCGAAAGGTCTGTTTCCATGCTGTACATCACTATGACTCTAAAGGCTCCAACTGATAAAATTACCATGTTTTTTTTCCTGCTTCCAGTTTCCCACATTCCTCTCCTGGCTCCACTCACTGGTCTTGGGTTACAGGTCATCAAAAGGTGCCTCTGAGCATGAAAATAAAACAAAAAAAACCCGCAGATGCTGAAGATCTGAAACAAGATCAGAAACTGCTGGATAAATTCAGCAGCAGGTCTGGCAGCATCGGTAGAGAGAAAGCAGAGTTCAGGAAGAGTCCCTGAAGAAGAGTCGCTGGACTCGCAACATTAACTCTGATTTTTCTCCACAGATGGTGCCAGGCCTGCCGAGCTTCTCCAGCAATGTCTGATTTTGTTTCCCGCTGAGATCTTGCTCAGAATGGGTGTCACAGCTGGGTCTAATCCTGCTCTCTTTCCCCAAGACAACATGTATGCAATTCTCCATGGGGTACGACTGCAATACAGGCTGATTCCCTGAACCCTGAGCCCTGAGAGATCAGAGCTGGCTTTTACAAGTTCTGAGAAACATTAACTTTGATTTCTCTCCACAGCTGCTGCCAGACCTGCTGAACTTTTTCCGATTTTGTGCTTTTACAATGCCCTCTGTCCACCTAGCAGACGCAAGTTCATTCAGGGCGAGGACCTGAGATGGAATCTTATAATCTGCAGGGTTCAATGATGCACCAGTCACACAATCAGCAAGCCACTAAAATGATAATTTCAAACTGGTGGTGACACAACAGTTAAAGCTCACTAGAAAGTTCCACACAGTTTCAGCCAACTCAGTCATTGATCTGATGGTCACTGAGGCATCACTTACTTGGATAAGAGTTTGACTGTTTCCTGAGTGGCTCTTGTCTTTTTGTGCTGTGACCCATACAGAAAGGTCTGAATTCCCAGGCACTGCCAAACAGAGAGATTAAAATGTTTAATTAGAATTCTACATTCAGCAACTTCCAGTTGTACTGGGTCAGCACATTTACCCCTCGCAACTGAACGGCAAAATGCAAATTGCAGCAAAACGGTGTGCTGAACTCTTTGCTCTACAGCTTCTTCGTATGAACCCCCACCCACCACCACCCTACCCCACCCGGAGGTGCTACCTCCTGCTGGGGTGTGTTTTTACCATCACCAGCACTGACCCATAAACAAAGGAACAAGTTCAAATTTTGTGTCTTTATTGCATTGTTCACAGGCCTAAAGACTCCTCGTTGCTCTCTCCACAGCAACACCTCAAGAGTCAACTTGCCAACCAAATCAGGACCTTTTTCTCCTATAGTATAGACTGTAGCGAACATTTGAAATTTGGCATTCTTGCATTTGTCCTGATGAAAGCAGAATGAAAAGCTTCAACACCATCTCTCTTTTCAACAATATGACTGTGGTCGCCATTCTACCCAGATGGCTCAGCACAGACGGAGAGCCGGGGGAAAAATCTGAAGAAGAGTTATATCACACTTGAAATGTTTCTCTCTCCACAGATGCTGCCAGACCTGCTGAGTTTCTCCAGCATTCTCTGTTTGTTTCAGATTTCCAGCATCTGCGGTCTTTTGCTTTTATTCAACCATTTCTGAACTGTTGGCATGGCCTTAGTGAAAGATGGGGATTTCTAAACCAAATAGTATTTCTAAGGTCAATTGCTTGAACACAGCTTTACACAACTGGCTTACATAAACCACATTTCTATTTATTATTAATTATTCCCCCTCAAAGTTTCCTGCCCTTTTTTTTTGGCTTAAAGAGCAATGTGTTTTTATCTAGTACCTTTATTTTGTTCATTCATTCAGGAGATCTGGGTGTCGCTGACTGTGACCTTGAGAAAGTGGTGGTGAGCTGCTCTCCTGAACCACTGCAATCCATTTGCTGTAGGTAGACCCACAATACCCCGTGGGAGGGCATTCCAGGAGTTTGACTGAGAAACAGTGAAGGAACGGCGATATATTTCCAAGTCAGGATAGTGAATAGCTTGGAGAGAAAAGCAGTGGTGTTCCCATGTATCTGCTACCATCACCCTTCTAGATGGGAGTGGTCATGGGTTTGGACGATACTGTCTCAGGAGCCATCATGATTTGTTGCAGTGCATCTTGTCGATGGTACACACTGCTGCTATTGTGCATTGGAGGTGGAGGGGGTGAATGTTTGTGGATGCAGTGCCCATCAAGCGGGGGCTGCTTTGTCCCGGATAGTGTTGAGCTTCGAGGGTTGTTGGCGTTGTACCCACCCAGGCAGGTATTCAATCCCACTCCTGACTTGCACCTTGTCGATAGTGGACAGGCTCTGGGGAGTCAGGAGGTGAGTTACTCGCCTCTGCTCTTGAAACTACTGTATTTATATGGCAAGTCCAGTTCAGTTTCTGGTCCATAGTCCAGATTGTTGATAATGGAGTATCAGTGATTACAATGCCATTGATTGTCAAGGGGCAATTGTTTGATTCTCTCTTGTCAGAGATGGTCATTGCCTGGTAATTGTGTGGCATGAATGTTACTAGCCATTTGTCAGCCCAAGCCTGGATATTGTTCAGGTCTTGATGTATTTGGATACGGGCTGCCTCAGGATTTGAAGTGTTGCAAATGACTTTGAATGTTGTGAAATTATCTGGGAACATGCGTATTTCTGAGCTGATGGTGGAGAGGTAGGGGTGTGTGTGTTAATGTGGCCGCTTAGATGCTGACCTCTCAGCCTGGGATCCATTTGAAAAGTCTGTCTAGACTGATGGAGTCAAAGTTTCCTACAGCTGTGGCCTTGTTTAATTCCATGGAAAAATCATTAACAAAGTACACCATTAGTTTGTTAAGGTTTGCAAAATGCTGGGGTTTTCACGTAAAGCATCAACAGTGAGTAGTCTCCTCCAAACAAAATTCTTCAGTGGTGTTATCTAATTGCAATTAGGAAACGTGAGCAGAGAACCCTGGTTGAAGTTCACAATGCAGTACCGAGAGAGTGCCGTACTGTCTGAGGTACCATCTTTCAGATGAAATATTAAACCAAGGCCCCGCATTTCCTCACAAATTGATACGAATGATCTTGTGGGTCTTTTCTAAGAGCAGGGAATTATCCTCAGTGTCCTGGCCAATATTTATCCCTTGAATGACACAAATTATTCTGCCACTATCACATTGCTGCTCATGGGCAAATCTGGCTGCTGTGTTTTGAGACTACAATTCAGAAAGATTTAATCAAATACAAAGTACATGGTGAAGCCATGAATAGGTGCAATAAGGATGCAATTTTTAAAAACATTGTGGGAAAAAGGTGTTAATGTTAAAGTACTTTTTATCCTCCAAGTCCATGTAAGAGACAAATATTGCCCTGCAGCTGCTGCCTGGGTGAGCAATAGAATCTCAAATAGCTGAATAGTATATCAGATGTCCCAGTGTGTCTGCGCAAGGCTCATCTTCCACCATACGTACTTAGCAACCAGGGAGGAAACCTATGATTTATTTCCCGACACTTGTGGAATCCTCTGCATGATTCAGACAGCATCAGCACAACAGCAATCTTTGCCAGTTGTTAACTGATCACTCTAGCAACATTCCTTTACTGAAATAAAGCAGAAGCATACAGTGAAAGATAGCCTTCTGTTATGGAAGGCTAGGAAGATTGTGCAAAGGCAATGTGAACATTGATGCATTTCGTGCAAATTGCTGAGAGCCCACGTAGAGGGGGTGATTGTGTACTTTTGAGTTGTCACAAGACACGTTTTACAGAATCATCATGGTACAATAGGAGGCCACTCAGCCCATCTTGTTTGCAATGGCTCTCTGAGTATTTTAACTTTGTGCCAAACTCTTGCCTTTTCCCCGTAACCCTATACATTGTTTCTAATTAAATAGTTATTGACTGCTTTCTTGACTGCCTCAGTTGGATCTGCTCATCACACTTATAGATAGTGCATCCACATTCAGATCACTTGCTGTGTGATACAGTTTCTTCTTGCCTTGCAATTGCTTCTTTTTCAATCTGTGTGCTCTGGCTTGCGATCCTGTCATGAGTGGAAACAGTTTCTCCCTCTCTACTCTTATCAAATCTCCCCTCAGCCATCATTAACTTCCCTCAGTGTTCGCCCAGCTGAATAGTCCTCTGTCTGTACGGAGTAGTCACTAGTGTGAGGTGCTGCACAGCCATCACTGCAAATATATGTCAAAGTGCAAATCAGTGCTGAAAATAAAAAAAAGGAGAGAAACACCCACTGACCCAACCCTGCCATTTTACTGAAAAAATGTGTAATTACTTACTACTTCTTCAGAAAGTCCCCAGGAGTTTTGTGTTCAATGTGTGACCACATCTATGACCAGCGATTAGGAGACATTGGTAATAGAGGGGAGCTGAGCTTTCTTTCAGTGACACAGTTGCTTCAAAAGATTTCCGAAAAGACTATTGAACCCATTCCCTCTAATCAAGAGTTCAAAAAGAAGTTACAACTTCTATTAAGTTACTTCTTTAATAATTACAGACAAAACAGTACTTGCTGGGAAGTGATTTTACAAAGCCCTCTCTTCAAACAACCCATATTGATTTACAAACTGACCATTTGATGAGGAAGATCACAGAAGGAAAAGCATTGCACTTGTTTGATGTCTAATCCTCAGGATATTCCCAAAAGACACTGAATGAGCCACTTCAGAAATGTAATCACTGATCTGATGTAGGCCAATGTGTTTCTCTTCATTCCTACAGCGGATGTGGATGTTGCTGCTTATTCCCATCGACCTTCAGCTAAGTGTCTCATTAGGGCAACTCTACAGGGCAGTTAACAGTCAACAACATTGCTGTGGGTCTGATTAGATTCCCTACAGTATGGAAACAGGCCCTTCAGCCCAACAAGTCCAATTGACCCTTCGAAGAGTAACCACCCACACCGATTCCCCTACACTATATTAACCCCTGACTAATGCACCTATCACCATGGCCAATTTAGCATGACCAATTCACCTGACCTGCACATCTTTGGACTGTGGGAGGAAACTGGAGCACCCGGAGGAAACCCACGCAGACATGGGGAGAACGTGCAAACTCCACACAGTCACCTGAGGTGCGAATTGAACTCAGGTCCCTGATACTGTGAGGCAGCAGTGCTAACTACTGAGCCACCGTGCTGTCTGGAATCACATGTAAACCAGACTGGGTAAGGATGGCAGATTTCCTACCCTGAATGACATTATTGAACCAGGTTTGCTTTTAAAACAAACAGTGGTCACCACCAGCTTTCAATTCCAGATTCTTTTATTCATTGAATTTAAATTTCACTACCTGCTGTGGTGGGATTTGAACCCATAGCTGCAGAACAATAACCTGGGCCTCTGGATTACAAGTTCAGTACACTATCAGTCTCTACCAGTTGCACAGAGCAAAAGCTCCTTCGAAAGCAACTGAGATAAATAATCACTTTATCTCAAAAGTGGGGGAGTCTTAGCCAGTGTATAGTTTTCATCCTTTTCTGGGCAATGATAAGGAACGTTTTGCATCTTTGAACGCAGAAGGAAATTGCTTTCAATGATAAAGCACTCACTCAGTACCGGGAGTGATTATACCGTCTAGTCTCTGAAATGGGATTTGAAACTTTAATCGTCTAACTTGGAGGCCAGGGTTTTAAACATGATGCCAGCACCGCACGAGATGGACTGCCTCTGCTTTTGTCATTGCGGTTAATTATTAAGATGCTTGAAAGACGAATAGCAGTTTTTTTTAAACAATTCAGCATCAACTGCATTTATTTCAAACATGCCCTCTTAAAACGGGCTTTGTCTTTTCAAGAAAAGAAATGAATTATGGGCATCTTACAACAAACTCCTCTTTCATTGAAGTAGCCAAAATGTGCATCATATTCAAGCTGACATGACATTAAACTAAATCAACTGATTGTGCTAATACAAAGCCCTTTTGTGCGCAGGAATATCGAGTTAAATGTTGGGTAGTTCATAACAAACAGCTATAACCAATTGTAAAGGAGTATTTATTGATCCTAATTTGTGTGTTTATTGGTCAAATGAATTCACATGTGTTGGAAGAGCAACAAAACAAAATTAACTGGCACGCTGCTTTCAAAACAAGTCAATAAACAGCCAAAATTTTAACTGGTTAGCTCGAACAATTACAACTACTGTCGGACTGCAGGGCGTTGTATTTCAACAAAATACATTAGCTGTCTCAGTCTCTCAGCCATTTTCTCCCACTTCAATTGGAATACTGTTGTTTCATTTGAATTAGTCATAGGATATGAGTTTTAGCAACAAGCCCAGCAATTGTTGCAAATTCTTAACTGCCTTTGAGAAGGGGGTGGTGAGCTGCCTTTTTAAAACCGCTGCTGACCACGTGATGTAGTATACCCCATGGTGCTTTTCCTGATGTCAGTTTATAGAACCAAGTGGCTTGCTGGGCCATTTCACAAAGGATCAAAGAGTCAGCACATCACTGTCTGCCAGACTGGGTAAGATGAACAGACATCTGTCCCTGAAGGACATTATGTTATTTAGACGATTTTGGACATGGTCATTACTACTGAGATTACCATTTTATCCAGATTTAGATTAGATTCCCTACAGTATGGAAACAGGCCCTTTGGCCCAACAAGTCCACACCGACCCTTCGAAGAGTAATCCACTCAGACCCACTCCTCTACATTTCCCTCTGACTAATGCACTAACACTACGGGCAATTTAGCATGGCCAATTCACCTGACCTGCACATCTTTGGACTGTGGGAGGAAACTGGAGCACCCGGAGGAAACCTACACAGACACGGGGAAAATGTGCAAACTCCACACAAAAGCTGGAATTGAATCCGGGTCCCTGGCGCTCTGAGGCAGCAGTGAATTAATTAATTAATTTAATTTAAAATCCATAGTCACTGTGGTGCTATTTGAATTTATGTCTCTAAAATGTTAGTCCAGCCTCTGTATTATTGGTCCAGTTTTATTACCACTATGCTACCATCCGAAAGAACAGATTCAAGAACAGCTTCTTCCCCGCCGTTATCAGATCTTTCAATTGACCTCTTCAATCTTAATGTTGATCTCTCTCTCTGCACTTTCTCAGCAGCTGTGACACTCTATCCTGCACCTTGTTCAGTTACCCTGATGCACTTGTACAGTATGATCTGTCTGTAAATTCACCTGGACCACCTCGGACACTCCCCTCCCCTTCCTAGACCTCTCCATCTCCATTAACGGTGACTGACTCAACACGGACATTTAGTACAAACCCGCTGACTCCCACAGCTACCTGGACTACACCTCCTGCCAACCTGCCTCCTGTAAAAATGCTATCCCTTATTCCCAATTCCTCTGCCTCCACTGCATCTGCTCCCAGGAGGACCAATTCAACTCGGATCATACTAGATGGCCTCCTTCTTCAGAACCACAATATCCCCTTCCATGTAGTTGATTAAGCCTTCCAGCGCATCTCATCCACTTCCAGCACCTCAGCCCTTGAACCCCACCCCTCCAATCACAACAAGGACAGAACTCCCCCGGTCCTCACCTTCCACACCACCAACCTCCGTACACATCGCATCATCCTCCGCCATTTTCACCACCTACAACAGACCCCACTACCAGGGATATATTTCCCTCCCCACCCCTATCTATGTTCCAGACAGACCATTCCCTCCGCAACTCTCTTGTCAGGTCCACGCTCCCCACCAACCCACTCGCCCCTCCTAGCATCTTCCTCTGCCACCACAGGAATTGCAAAACCTGTGCCCACACCTCCCCCTTTATCTCCGTCCAAGGTTCCAAAGGAGCTTTCCACATCCATCAGAGATTTACCTGCACTTCTACACATGTCATCTATTGTGTCCATTGCTCCCAATGTGGTTTCCTCTATATTGGGGAGACAGGAAGTCTACTTGCAGAACACTTCAGAGAACATCTCTGGGACACATGCACAAAACAACCCCACCGTGCTGTGGCTGAACACTTCAACTCCCCCTCCCACTCCCCCAATGACATGTAGGTCCTGGGCCTCCTCCATTGCCAAAACCTTACCACCCAACGCCTGGAAGAAGAATGCCTCATCTTCTGCCTTGGGACCCTCCAACCACATGGGATCAACGTGGATTTCACTAGTTTCCTCATTTCCCCACCCCCACCTTATTCCAATTTGGCACCACCCTCTTGACCTGTCCTACCTGTCTATCTTCATTCCCACTATCTGCTCCACCCTCCTCTCCGACCTATCACCTTCACCCCCCCACCTTCACCTACCTATTGCATTCCCAGCTACCTACTCCCCAGCCCCAGCCACACCCTCTCCCATTTATGTCTGAGTCCTCTTGCCCACAAACCTCATTCCTGATGAAGGGCTTATGCTAGAAATGTCGATTCTCCTGTCCCTCGGATGTTGCCTGACCGGATGTGCTTTTCCAGCACCACACTCTTGACTGTAAATCACCTGAGACAATGTTTTTCGCTCTATCTTGATACACGTGAAAGTAGTAAATTAAATCAAATCTCCTCCAATGGCTCTAACTGTTAAGATTTTGATTCCCTGTAAACAAAAGGGGCATGTTCAAACCTTGAACCGTTTCTGAATTTCCCGGGAGTTTGGGGAGCCTACAGTTCCCTCTGCTTTCGCCCTGGCAATGCCTCGATTTATCAGAGCCACTTGCCAACCAATCACATCCTAACTTGTTGTGATTGTTTGTAGTTTAGCATTCTTGCATTTGTCCTGATATATGCAAAAAGAAAGGTTTCAGCCACGTGTTCCTTTTCAGCAATATACAACATGTAGATGATAAGCTCAGCCCTGCTGGAGAAAGTGAAGTGAATCTTGGGATGAGATGTGATGTCCTCCAGTTTGGTCTGGATGTCATGGCCATGCTCACTGTCTACGAATCATAGAATAAAATCATTGAATCCCTAGTGTGGAAACAGGCCATTTGACACTTGAGTCCACACCGACCTTCTGAAGAATAGCCCACCCAGACCTAACCCCTACCCTATCCCCGTAACCCTGCATTTCCCATGGCTAATCCACCTAACCTGCACATCCCTGGACACTATAAGCACCTTAGCAGGCTAATTCACCGAACCTGTGCATCTTTGGACTGTGGGAGGAAACAGAAAACCTACACAGACACGAGGAACATGTTCAAACTCCACACAGACAGTGGTCCAAGGGTAGAATTGAATCTGTGTCCCTGGCACTGTGAAGCAGCAGTACCAAATACTGAACCACTGCACTACCCGCAAAGGCTGACACTTTGAGGCTGGTCAATCAGGTGAAGTACATAAGTGCAATCAAACAAAAACATCAATCATTACCTTCAGGGCAGAAGAAAATACAGAAGAGGACAGGGAGGAAAAGACTACAAGATAGATTCCAGAAATCAGCCATTGAAACAAAAAATAAATGGGCTACGGCCTTTCTGACATTCCATCAACAGTATCAGTTAAGGAAAACCCCTGCATTTTTATCGCATCTTTCACACTGTGAGGATATACCAATGCCAGCGAAGTAGTCTGCTCTTGACGAGTATTCACCGTTTTATCACAAGGAAGGGTGACTCTGCCAATTTTGGAGCGGCAAGGTTCCCACTATTAGCGCTACAATAAATAATCAGGTAATCAGGGTTTAAGTGTTGGTTGAGAATACTTTGTCTCAATGACTACATTGTTACACCACACACTCAGCACTCACCTTCTTGAACATTTTGTAAGCTGCTTTTTGATGCCCCTCTGCTAATTCGATTCCTCCAAACAGATGATACGTCTCTTCTACCTCGACGCTGAAGTCTCCAAATGTGGAAAGCTTGGCCGGGAGAGATTCGTGAAGTAACCTCGAGGCAGTCTGCAACCAACTCACAATCAACATTAACTTGCATTTATGCAGAAATAAACCCAGCCCCACCTCCATTTTAAGGTGCCTATGTTGGTTTCCAAGCACCCCCCCTCCCAACTCAGTGACCTCTTTCAGCTCTACAAACCTCTCAGATCTCTGCCCACCTCAAATACTGGATTCTTGCGCACTCTCAATTTATCACCAACATTTTCCTGTTCCCTGCTTTCCCGAAAGTTAGATACCATTCAAAAGCTGAAAACTAAAAAAAAGAAATCCAACAAAAATCTGAGTATTTCCTCTTACCGCATAATTTTTGGTCAGGATTAAGAATCGACAGTAATCATCAAGGATTGAGAGGGATGTTGCATGTTCAGCTCCCAAGGCTGTCTGGTAACATTGCAGGGTCTGTTTGTAGAACTTCTCTGCTTCATCTAAAAGATCCAAACAACCTTGCAATTAGTGGATATAACAACATTTGTGAAGATATTGTCACATATAAATAACAGCACTATAAATAGTTTTACTGTTGTGATCACTATACAAATGGATCTCAATACAAACAGAGATTGTCCAAAGTTAAACATCACACAACACCAGGTTATAGTCCAACAGGTTTAACTGGAAGCACTAGCTTCTGGAGCACTGCTCCTTCATCAGGTCGCTGTCACACCCCTGATGAAGGAGCAGCGCTCTGAAAGTTAGTGCTTCCAATTAAACCTGTTGGACTATAACCTGGTGTTGAAGGGATGAAGGGCTTTTCCCAAAACGTCGATTTTCCTGCTCCTCGGATGCTGCCTGACCTGCTGTGCTTTTCCAGCACCACTCTGATCTAAACTTTGGGTTCCACCATCTGCAGTCCTCACTTTTGCCTATATGTCAGTGGGGGTAGGAGTAAGGCTATGGGAGAGCTCAAGCCCTAGAGCTTTTGAACTTGATATTGAGTCCAGAAGGCTGCAAGGTCCCCAAGTGGAAAATGAGATGCTGTTCTTCCAGCTTGCACTGAGCTTTTCTGGAGCACTGCAGCAATCCTGAGGCAGAGATGTTGCCCAGAGAACAGCCTTTGTGTATGATGGATGGTGCTCACTGCATTGTAAAACAATGCATACTGCTCTTATCAACAATGTAGAGCATTCCTTCCTGTAAAAACCTGGTTCTGTCATAGACAGTTTACACAACACAATCAACACTGAAACAAAAACAGAAATCGGCAGTGAAACTCAGCAGGTCTGGCAGCATCTGTGTGAAGAGAGCAGAGTTCACATTGAGTCTGGTCCTATGACAGTCACTGGATTTGAAATTTTTCTCCCCACTGATGCTGCCAGACCGCTGTGGTTCATCAGCGATTTCTGCTTTTGTTTCAGATATCCAGCTTCCGCAGTTCTTTGCTTTATTTTCAAATCAACACAGTGTCTGCCTGTTGATTGGGAGCCAAAGATCAGAGGTGGAAATGTAAATTTATACAGTGTTTTTAACATAGTAAGATTCCACAAAGTGCTTTACACCACAGGCACTTAAAGAAAACCAACACTGAGCCAAAGGCTTGGGGAGAAGGGGTAGGTCTTAAAGGATGAAAGGCAGAGCATTAGATAGCTTTAAGGAGGGAGTTCTAAAACAATGGCTGAGGCAGCTGAAGGGCACAGTCACCAACAGTGGGATGAAAGAGGACTTTTAAGAAGCGAGAATTGTAGGAATGTTTTGAGAAAGGGTGTGATTTTACACACAGGGGTGATTGAGGAAAGAAATGGGTGGTGTTTGGGGTCTGTGATGGGGCACAGAAATGCTTCTAAGAGACTTACAGTGATCCTCAGCCCTGCCAGTGGATGCGTAGGCCTCTGCTAGAGCATGAGTTATTTGTCCCTCCTCCTCTCCAGAGGCAGCATTAGTCAGTACGATGGAATGAGCCTGTAAAACACACAAGAGATCCAGGTTTACATTACAGGGCTGGAAGTGCCAGCTCCTTATTGCAGGCCAGGAGACTGAAACTGATCATGGTGGAACACTGGAGAAATTCTACAGAGTAGGTCCGAGTACAAGACATTAGAAACTCCATTCAGTGACAGTAATACGTAGGACTGAGCAAATTTTACAAATTAAAATAAATGACATTAAATCTCAAAATATTAAATGATAATGTTATCCTTTAAAAAGGGGGCCTACATCCATGCAGCAAGTTAATCTGTGCTGCCCAGGTCACAATGGTTTCTGCTTGCCCCTGCATTGCAGGTGAGGATGACTGTCTCCCATGAGTCCAGAGGTGGTAGATTAAGCTGATTTGGGATTAGCAGGCTTTATAGCAAGTTGGCCATTTATTGTCCTGTGGGATGTCTTGCCATAGAGTCATAGAGAGGTACAGCACGGAAACAGACCCTTCGGTCCAACTCGTCCAAGCCGACCAGATATCCCAACCCAATCTAGTCCCATTTGCCAGCATTTGGCCCATATCCCTCTAACCCTTCCTATAGATATACCCATTCAAATGTCTTTTAAATGTTGAAATTGTACCAGCCTCCACCACTTCCTCTGGCAGCTCATTCCACACACGTACCACCCTCTGTGTGAAAAAGTTGCCCCTTAGGCTGTTTTTAAATCTTTCCCCTCTCACCTTAAACCTATGCCCTCTAGTTGTGGACTCCTCCACCCTGGAAAAAAAAACTTGTCTATTTATCCAATCCATGTCCCTCATGATTTTACAAGCCTCTAAAAGGTCACCTCTCAGCCTCCAATGCTCCAGGGAAAATAGCTCCAGCCTATTCAGCCTCTCCCTATAGCTTAAACCCTCCAACCCTGGCAACATCCTTGTAAATGTTTTCTGAATCCTTTCAAGTTTCACAACACCCTTCCCATAACAGGGAGACCAGAGTTGCACACAGTACTCCAAAAGTAGCCTCATCAATATCCTGTACAGCTACAACATGACCTCTCAATTCCTATACTCAATGCTCTTATAAGAGGACTCAAAATAATTTTTATTTGTCAAGGATCCTTCTTGAAATTATCTGCAGGGCCCAGTTTTGATTTTCAGGGGCTACTTTCTGGCTTTCAGGGGCTTCTTTTTGCAGCATCATTAACTCCTACATTAGGTAATGCAGTCACCTAGTAAAAACACCATCTGAATTTGTGTTGGTTTATGAAGGAATTAGACCCACACTGAAACAGAATTAGGAAAATTCTTCAATGTCCTCAATAAGTATCACCATTCCTTTAAACTTACATCCACAATACACAAGGTATGCCTTAGCTTCTTATACATCTCAGTATTTAAATTGACATGGACAACAGGCATAAGTTAGCAAATACTTTTATAAAGAAAGTACAGAATACTGACACCCTTCAGTACACAAAAATCAACATCTTCAACATGCTTTTTCATGGTCTAGTGGGGTTACAGCTAAACCATTGCATGGTTACCTCAAACACTTATCACTGCACCTTAAGTAATTTGTAATATCTAAGATGCTTTGAGATGTGATAACACACAGATGCCAAATTTTAGGGAATAAAGCTGCTTGATATTAAGTGATATAATTGCTAGTGCTGATTACTAAAATATCCACATTTCACATTGTAGCTCCTGATCACCTGCAGCTTTAACCAAGAGACTCCACACTGATTTACACGGAATTCATGGCCTCAATTTTCCCATTTCCGTTTAGGTGATGATTCCCTTGTTGTAAAGTTTAAAACTATTTCTTCCCTTCGCAATCCTTTGCAGACTCTTACTCCCTGTTGCAGCCACACTCCCCACTTTGCAGCCTCTCAATCTCCCCTGACAGCTCCTCCCTCCACAACGTTACAGCCCCAGACGCTGTTCCTCTCTTCTCACTTTGCAGCCTCACTTCCTCCCCAGTCTCTCGACTCGAGCCACCCAATTAAAACAGACCAGGAGGACTTTCCTCTCTTGGAAGGTAGTGAATTTGCGAAATCGTTCCTGCAGAGGGCTGTCGAGTCTGGGATGTGAAGTTCAAGGTTGAGAGACTTTTAATCAGTAAGGGAATCAGGGGGAAAGGCAGGAAAATACAGGTGAGGATGAACAGATCTCACTGAGTGGTGGAGCAGACTTGATGGGCTGAATGGCCTACTTCTGCTTCTATCCCTTATGGTCTTATAGTAGGATCTGCTAAATGTTTCCAGTTATTGCAGCTCCTGAATTTATAAAATCTTAAACTATTCATTCCCCGTTTATTTGCAAAGAATTTATTCTCCTCAGGGATCTTAAGTTTTCTTGGGTTCCTGTTAGCTGGATGTTCCTTTTCTGACATGTTTAAAACTGCTCTCTCTTATTTGTAGCCTTTGTCTCCTTCTCTTGTGGTGTGGCATGGCACCTCACCTCACCTAACCTGTTCCAATGACCATCTAATAGCCAACTCTCTCCTTTTCCCCAACACTCTCCTACCACCAGAGGACAAATCTCCTTGCCTTGGCACAAAGTGAGGACCCAGAGACTCCCTCGCTGCTATCATGCTGACTCTATGAGCTGCCACAGTGACCTCATAGAGTCAGCAAGTACAGGAGACAACTAACCTGTGATTGGTGGAGTTCCTCCTTCCTGTTCTACTCATTGGCAGGGGTTGACATCACCTTGTG
Organism: Chiloscyllium punctatum; assembly: GCF_047496795.1. Lineage (NCBI taxonomy): Eukaryota > Metazoa > Chordata > Chondrichthyes > Orectolobiformes > Hemiscylliidae > Chiloscyllium > Chiloscyllium punctatum. Next base: position 8,790,382 of record NC_092771.1, on the reverse strand, counting down.
AGTGAGATTTCATGGGAGGTGGTCATTGCCTGACACCTGTGTAGCATTAATGTCACTTGCCACTTAGCATCAGAGAGTTGGGGTCAGTTAGCTGGATGGCTGGTTTGTGATGCAGAGATGCTAGCAGCTTGGGTTCAATTCCTGCACTGGCTGAGGTTACCATGAAGAACTCACCTTCTCAATGTCATCCCCTCACCTGACCCTCAGGTTAAACCACCACTACCTGTCTTGCTGTCTCTAATGAGGAAGCAGCCCTATGGTTCAGTAGGAATATGGCCACTTTATCTTTACTTATCAGCCCAAGCTGTTGATGTGGATGGTAACTTGTATGAGATGCTACCTGGGTGGGGAATGAAAAAACACTTCTATCCAACTGAAGAAGCCACAACCTACATGGAAAATTTATGAGCATATCAATGCAACAGCTGCACATTTAATGCCTCTTTTTTCATTATTCATCACTTGTGAGGGCATCACAGCTGAATGTGGACACATACAACCACATGTCAGTGACCAGGATAAGCAATCCTTATTTTACTGTACTTTCTTCCTGGGTCCCACAGGCACTGGACCCTTCCCACTGCCTCTTTCAAACAACTGACCCTGCACAGACTGAGGAGTGAGTCCGAGAACTCTGTAACATCTGCAGCCCAGTTCCATTTGACTGGATCATTAACAGAGGTGTCACAAAGCTAGTCCATTTTTTTTCCTAAAAGCTGTTCCTTGGCTCAAGGATATTCTGTCCTTGCTATTTTTCAGAGGGGTAATAAACCAGGCCGGGCTCCGATCAGTCTGGTTTGGTACAGAGATGAAAAGGATTTTGACAGGCTTTTTGTTTATAGGTAAACAGATGCGACTTCAGGCCAAAGTGGTCATGTTTTAGAAGTGACCTGTATAATGAAAGGGGAGTGGTCAGCTCTCTAGCTGAGTAGTTTAGTCTAGTCTTGAACTGGTGAGGGGTTCAACAGGGAGCTGTGTGGAAACTCTCTCTCTCTTTCTGGCCTTCAACTTCAACGTGTAAGTATGTGTTCCATTTATACTGGTTTTTAAAGGGAGTTTGCTTATTGGGACTGTTGTGTATATTCGGAACAGCATAATTAAGTCTAGTTTGGATAGACTGAGTTCTTAGGGGTTCTTTACTCTGTTCTTTGTGTTTCATTGTGTAATTTTGTGAATAAGTTTTTGTCTGTTTTAATATCTAGTAGTCAACCTAGCTAACTTACTCCGGGCAATCTTCAGTGTACACTTACCGAAACAAATTGCAAAGTTAGATCTGGGCTGCCTGCTCAAGAATGTTTTGAATGGTCTGGCCTAGTCCATAACAGAGGCAGAGCAGTGTTTCCCAAACATATCCCCCCAAATGTGACCCCATACCGAGGTTTGAAAATTGGTGCGCCTGACCTTCCAGTCACAATGGGATGACAGAGTGTAGGAGGGAGCTGTCAGAGTAGGGACCTTGTTAAAAGGGGGTACAGCTGTTTTAACTCGGTTGGAGCTCCACAGTGACCACTCTGCAGTCTCAGAACTCAGGACACCAAACTCTCAGCTTGTGAACCCACCTTGAAGCAGACAGTGAATTGCAATCTTTATATCAACAGGATTGGAATTCATGGATGAAGAACCTATGCTGCAGTTATACAAAACTCTGGTTGGACTGCACTTGGAGCACTGTGAGCAGATCAGGGCCCAGCAGCTTAGGAAGGATAGATTGGAGGGTGTACAACGTAGGTTTATAAGAATAATACCTGGACAGCAGGAGTTACATTATGAGGACAGACTATACAAATTGTGCCTGTTTCTCCAGAATTCAGAAGGGTAAGGGTTGATCTGATTGAAGTCTTCAAGGTGTTAACCGGAAATGACAGGGTTGACAAACTACTTCCACTGGTTGGGGATTCTAGAACAATCAGTCTTAGTCTGAGAATGAGGACCAGACTATTCAGGAGAGATGTTAGGAAGCACTTTTACACACATTAGGCTGGTAGATGCTCGGAACTCTTTTTCACAAACTACAGTGGATGCTGGATCAATTGTTAACTTTCGAATTAAAATAGATCATTTTTGTTAAGCAATGGTATTAAGAGATATGGGCCAAAGGCAGGTATATGGAGTTAGGCCACAGATCAGCCAAGATCTCATTGAATGGCAGAAAAGGCATGGGGGGGCTGAATGGCCTCCTCCTGTTCCTATGATCCTATAACCCCATTCCACCAAAACTCTGAACAACTGATGTTTTGAAAACAGATTATATGCCTCCATTATGGAGGCGGAAGCAAATGTTCTCTACTCTTAACCTTGGTAAATGAAATTATTTAGGGCATCAATTTAAAATAAAAGGTACTAATCTGCTAATACCATTAATGTAGAGCTTCTTTTAATTATATTCAGATGAGTGAAGTTCCAAATATTCAACTCTCAAAGGAAAGTGGGTGTGGTTGGGATTAATTGAATCGAGGGATAAAGTAGAGATATATTTATTGTAATCTACTATAAGTCTAGCACTTGGAAGTGAAAAGAAAATAGATTAGCACTCAAGGTGTGTGGGCATAGCCCATTCATCAATTTGAAAGACAGATTGAACATTAAACGTTCCAATACATTGCTTCGTGCAGTTTGCTAATCCTACAGAGGACGTGCCCAATATTAACTTCCTTGAGACGGTTTTTATTTTGACCATATTAACCATGTCTAAGCCTGCAGTGAGCTGCCACTTCATTGATGAGAGTGAGTGGCCAATTGTTTTGGCTTGTCTATTTAAGTGAGGATCCTTGAACTTATGGTGATAATATTTATAAAAATAAAATCAGAAACCATAAGAAGCTCTGATTTGTTTTTAAAAACAGAAATGAGGAAGTTCTTGATGACTCGTGTTTTTGATCATGGAAAGTTAACACAAACCAATTCTGTAGTCTCAACATACAGGTCAGGAGGTTTTGGGTTCAAATCCTAATCCAGGAACTCAAGCACAAAAGTCTTGGCTGATCCAGTATTTATTTAATGAGCGAAGGTGAACAGGTTAAACCAGCCTTGGTTGACTGTCTGTATGGAATTTGTTCATTTTCCCTGTGTCTGCATGGGTTTCCTCCAGACAGTCCAAAGGTGTGCAGGTTCGGTACAATGGCCACGGCAGAATGCCCCATAGTGTCCAGAGAGGTGTGTGCTAGGTGGATTTGCCATGGGAAATAGGGGCATTACAGGGATAGGAGAGGGTGTGGTAGGTCAGACTGGGATGCTCTTCACAGGCTATGTGTGGACTCAATGGGCTGAATGGCCTGCTTCCATGCTGTAAGGATTCCATGATTCACCCATGGGAGTTTAGAAGAATGAGTGTGAATTTAAGAGTCACAGAGCTTTTACAGCACAGAAACAGGCTATTTGGCCCAGCTGTCATCAAACTCTAATCTCATTTTCCAGGACTTGGCTCATAGCCTTATCTGCAATGGTGTCTCAAATGCTTAGCTTAATGCTCCTTAAATGTCTTTATGTTTCCTGTCTCTACCATCCCTTTAGGCAGAATCCAGATATTCATAAACCTCTGGGTGAGAAAAATGTTTCCTCAAATTCCCTCTGTGGGAATTGGACTGTGGGAGGAAACCCACCCAGACACGAGTAGAATGTGCAAACTCCACACAAACAGCTTTGTAGAGCTGTAAACTTCCTGCTTCTTACCTTAAACTATGCTGTTTGGTTTCTGACCCCTGTCCTCAGGGGAGAAGGTTCTCCTTGTCTAACCCCCCTCCCCCCCTCAGAACTTTGTACACCTCAAAAAGGTCCCCCTGAGCCTTATCCACTCTAAGGAAAATAATGCCAGGCTGTCTCGCCTCTCTTCACAGTTGAATTGCTCCAGTCCAGGTAACATCCTGGTGAGTCTTCTGTGTAACCACTACAGTGTGATGGCCAGAACTGTAAACAGTACTCCAGCTGTGGCCTAACTAACTTTATATACAGCTCCATCATATCCTCCTTGAAACATATACAGTTACTTCATGAGGAGACTGCATAGGTTGGATATCAGGTGTTTCCTCATGGAGACTAGAACAGGAAGCACCATTTAGGAATCAGAAGTCTCCCCTTTAAGATAGAGATGAGAATTTGCTTCCCCCAGAGGCTCAGCCGGTGAAATGCTCTTCCTGAGAAAGCAGTTGAGGTTGGGTCATTGAATTCTTGAAGGCTGAGTTCGATTGCTTTTTACAAAAAGCAAATTATTGCTGGAGATCTGAAAGAAAAACAGGGAATGCTGGAGTAACTCAACCGGTCTGGCAGCACCTGTGGAGAGAGAAACAGAATGGACGTTTTGAGTCCTTTCTGACTCTTGTTTGGAACTGAAGGAGGCTGGACAACTGATGGTTTCTCTGAAGCTGACAAAGTGGGGAGAAGGAGCACAGGGAAAAAACAGGAAAGGTGGCCAAAGCAAACAGAATGCTAATGGTAGGAGAGGAGATACAAATAGAGGGTCGGTGTTAAGCAGCAGAAAATAGGTCAGCTTTGTTGACAGCGAACTCGTGCAAGTGGCACAGTGGTTAGCACTGCTGCCTCACAGCGCCAGGGGCCCAGGTTCAATTCTGGCCTTGGACAACTGTCTGTGTAGAGCTTGCACATTCTCCCCACGTCTGGGTGGGTTTCCTCCCACAGTCCAAAGATGTGCAGGTTCGGTGCATTGGCCATGCTAAATTGCCCATAGTGTGCAGGGATGTGTAGGTTAGGTGCATTAGTGAGGGGAAATGTAGAGCAATGTGGGAAACTCTTTGGAGGGTCAGTGTGGACATGTTGGGCCAAATGGCCTGTTTCCACACTGGAGGGATTCTATTCTTCTATGTAAATAAATTAGGGAGTGAGGGTGGGCTAATCAAAATGGGGGAGAGGGATCATGGTCTGAAGTTGTTGAACTCAACATTGAGTCCTCAAGGGTGTAAAGTGCCTGAGTAGAAAATGAGGTATTTTCCTCTTGTTTGCATTGAGCTTCGCTGCAGTAGACCGAGGGGAAGCCCCTTGCTCTCCTCCTCATGTTTCTGTAACCATCACTCTCCAGCCATCCAGCAACAGTACTCTCTCATCCACTGAGCTACAACTCATCTCACTGGATCTGAAATTTCACCCAGGGACCTCATACAGAAACTGAAGAATGACAACAGTCAGTGGGGATTTCTTCTGACCCATTTCTCTGCTCTTGCCCATGATGCTGAGTCCAAATGGACCATGATGTCACCTCAGCTCTTACCTCCATGAGGAGCTGTGTGCTGGTGTCATGGGCACCTCTAGCACGCTCTGCTGCTGCCAAATCCCGATAGATAGAGACACACTCTATGCTGTTTTCACCCTTATCGACCTTCACCATTTGCAGCACTTTCTCAAAACACACCACAGCTTCTACTGCCTTGTTCTCCTTCATGTACAACCTGGAGAATTACAGATACATTCATTCAGCTGCAGTATGTTTCAGACCAATCCCAACCCGATGTTCAAAGTTTGAGCGATGGGAATACAAATTGGAAGAGATGTTTGCTAATGTGCTATTCACCATGATGCACTACAGTGCACACTTGGACCTACCTGAATGACCTCTAATTTATGAAATGAAATCAGTTGACCCTCTCCAATGAGGAGGCTGAGTGGCTCTCGGGGACATCAGCATGTCTGTCACATTGCAAAATGCACATAGTCTACTCAGAATGGAAAACATGATGGCTAAACACGTTCTACGTTACTTTATGTGGTCTCACTGAATCCTACCTCAATAGCTTTCTCTACACCAAAGCCTTCTGACATCTCTGGAACATGAATCTTCTCAGCAACTATGACTCTAAATGGGACTAGATCTGCTTAGAATGTCTGGTTGGTACAGATAAGTTGGACTGAAGGGGTTGTTTCTGTGCTGCATAACTCTGCCTGTTGTGGGCTATGCCAGTGACCTCCAGCACAGGAAGGGCATTGGTAATAGGTCCTTAATCCACTCCAGGGATTGTGCCATGTGGTGTTGCCACCAATCTGACCCACACTTTACATGCAGCCTTGAGCTACTGCTGGTAATGGCAGAAGCTCCATATATTCTTCCTGACACATGGTCGTCTAAGAATCTATCCCACTGTCACCATTGGAAAGATTGTATCTTCCTTGGAGGTCATGTCCTGGAGTAAGACTTGAACACTGAGCTTTTGGCTCAGAAGCAGGGAGGCTATCCACTGCGCCAGAAGACCACCTGTAACACAAATAAAATGAACCAAATTTAATTCAATCATGTTCATAGTGACAGATGGAGAAACCATCCTGACATTCCCCAGTAAAGGGAGGTGGGACAATCAGGGAGATTCCCTGCTCCTAACTGGAACGAGATGAAAAGTCACATGACACCAGGTTATAGGCCAACAGGTTTATTTGAATTTCAAGCTTTTGGAGCATTGTTGAGAGTGTGCTGCTGGAAAAGCACAGCAGGTCAGCATCCGAGGAGCAGGAGAATCGATGTTTCAGGCATAAGCCCTTCATCACAGAACATAGAACATTACATCGCAGTACAGGCCCTTCGGCCCTCGATGTTGCACCGACCTGTCATACCAATCTGAAGCCCATTTAACCTGCACTATTCCATGTACGTCCATATGCTTGCCCAATGACGACTTAAATATACTTAAAGTTGGCGAATCTACTACCGTTGCAGACAAAGCATTCCATACCCTTACTCCTCTCTGAGTAAAGAAACTACCTCTGACATCTGTCCTACATCTATCACCCCTCAATTTAAAGCTATGCCCCCTCGTGCTCGCTGTCACCGTACTTGGAAAAAGGCTCTCCCTGTCCACCCTATCTAACCCTCTGATTATCTTATATGTCTCTATTAAGTCACCTCTCAACCTTCTTCTCTCTAACGAAAACAGTCTCAAGGCCCTCAGCCTCTCCTCGTAAGACCTTCCCTCCATACCAGGCAACATCCTAGTAAATCTCCTCTGCACCCTTTCCAAAGCTTCCACATCCTTCTTATAATGCGGTGACCAGAACTGTACACAATACTCCAAGTGCGGCCGCATCAGAGTTTTGTACATCTGTAGCATAACCTCATGGTTACGGAACTCAATCCCTCTATTAATAAAAGCTAAAACACTGTATGCCTTCCTAATAACCCTGGCAACCTGGGTGGCAACTTTCAAGGATCTGTGTACCTGGACACCGAGATCTCTCTGCTCTACCAAGAATCTTACCATTAGCCCAGTACTTTGCATTCCGTTTACTCCGACCAAAGTGAATCACCTCACACCTGTCCGCATTAAACTCCATTTGCCACCTCTCAGCCCAGCTCTGCAGCTTATCTATGTCTCTCTGTAACCTACAACATCCTTCATCACTATCCACAACTCTGCCGACCTTAGTGTCATCTGCAAATTTACTAACCCACCCTTCTACACCCTCATCCAGGTCGTTTATATAAATGACGAACAGCAGTGGGCCCAACACCGACCCTTGCGGTACACCACTGGTAACTGGACTCCAGGATGAACATTTCCCATCAACCACCACCCTCTGTCTTCTTTCAGCAAGCCGATTACTGATCCAAACTGCTATGTCTCCCACAATCCCATTCCTCCGCAATTTGTACCATAGTATACTGTGGGGAATCTTATCGAATGCCTTGCTGAAATCCATATACACCACATCAACCAGTTTACTCTCACCTACCTGTTTGGTCACCTTCTCAAAGAACTCAATAAGGTTTGTGAGGCATGACCTACACTTCACAAAACTGTGCTGACTATCCCTAATCAAATTATTTCTAGATGATTATAAATCCTATCTCTTATAACCTTTTCCAATACTTTACCAACAACTGAAGTAAGGCTCACTGGTCTATAACTACCAGGGTTGTGTCTACTTCCCTTCTTGAACAGGGGAACCACATTTGCTATCCTCCAGTCTTCTGGCACTATTCCTGTTGACAATGATGATTTAAAGATCAATGCTAAAAGCTCGGCAATCTCCTCCCTGACTTCCCAGAGGATCCTAGGATAAATCCCATCTGGCCCAGGGGACTTAACTATTTTCACACTCAGCAGGATTTCTAATGCCTCTTCCTTGTGAATTGCCCTGGACTATAATCTGGTGTCGTGCAACTTTTGACCTAGTATTGAGTACAGGAGTTGGGTAGTTTTGTTGCAGCTGTACAGGACATTAGTTAGGCCATTGTTGGAATATTGCGTGTAATTCTAGTCTCCTTCCTATCAGAAAGATGTTGTGAAACTTGAAAGGATTCAGAAAAGATTTACAAGGATGTTGCCAGGGTTGGAGGATTTGAGCTATAAGGAGAGGTTGAAAAGGCTAGGTCTGTTTTCCCTGGAGCGTTGGAGGCTGAGGGGTGACCTTATAGAGGTTTATAAAATCATGAGGGGCATGAATAGGATAATTAGATAAAGTCTTTTCCCTGGGGTTGGGGAGTCCGGAACTAGAGGGCATAACTTTAGGGTGAGATATAAAAGAGACCTAAGGGGCAACTTTTTCAGTCAGAGTGTGGTACGTGTATGGAATGAGCTGCCAAAAGAAGTAGTGGAGGCTAATAAAATAGCAACATTTAAAAGGCATCTGGATGGGTACATGAATAGGAAGGGTTTGGAGGGATATGGGCCGGGTGCTGGTAGGTGGGACTAGACTGGGTTGGGATATCTGGTTGGCATGGACGGGTTGGACTGAAGGGTCTGTTTCCGTGCTATACATCTCTATGACTCTATCTTGAAAAAACAAGAGGAGGTGTAGGACATCTTAAAACACATAAGTATGGGTAAATTCCTCAGACCTGATCAGGTGTACCCTCGAACTCTTGTGGGAGGCTGGGGAAGTGAGACATTTGTATCATTGAGAGTGAAAGGCAAGGTGCTGGAAGACTGGGGGTTGACTCATGTGGTGCTACTATTTAAGAAAGGTGGTAAGGAAAAGCCAGGAAATTATAGAGGGGTGAGCCTGACTGTAGTGGGCAAGTTGGAGAGAATCCTGAGGGCTGGGATTTACATGTATTTGGAAAGGCAAGGACTGATTACGGATAGTTAACATGGCTTTGTGCGTGGGAAATCGTGTCTCACAAACTTAATTGAATTTTTTGAAGTTGAAACTTGAAAGGGTTCAGAAGAGATTAAGGGGCAACTTTTTTATGCAGAGGGTGGTACGTGTATGGAATGAGCTGCCAGAGGATGTGGTAGAGGCTGGTACAATTGCAACATTTAAGAGGCATTTGGATGGGTATATGAATAGGAAGGAATTGGAGGGATATGGGCCGGGTGCTGGCAGGTGGGACTAGATTGGATTGGGATACCTGGTCGGCATGGATGGTTTGACCGAAGGGTCTGTTTCCGTGCTGTACATCTCTATGATTCTAAGTAACAAAGGGATTGATGACAGAACAGCAATGGTGGGATCTAAATGGACTTCAGTAAGGTGTTCAACAAAGTTCCTCATAGTAGACTGCAATAGAGAAAAAGCTAGCCATTTGGATATGGAACTGGCTCAAAGGTAGAAAACAGAGGATGGTGGTGGAGGGTTGCTTTTCAGATTGGACACCTGTGACCAGTGGGTGTGCCACAAGGATTGGTGCTGGGTCCTGTGCTTTTCATTATTATTTAAATGATTTGAATATGAACTTAGGAGGTATGGTTAGTAAGTTACCACATGACAGCAAAATTGGAGTTATAGTAGATGGCAAAAAAGGTTATCTCAGAGTACAAAAGGATCTTAATCAGATGGGCCAATGGACTGACGATTGGCAGATGGAGTTTAATTTAGTTAAATGTAAGGTGTTGCATTTTGGAAAGGCAAATCAGGGCAGCACTTAATGGTAAAGTCCTGGGGAGTGTCACTGAATATGAAAACTTTGGAGTGCACATTCATCCCCTCCAAGGTGAGTCGCAGGTAACAGGATAGTGAAGAAGGTGTTTGGTATGCTTACTTTTATTGGTCAGTGCATTGAGTACAGGAGTTGGAGGGTCAGGTTGTGACTGTACAGAACATTGTTTCGGCCACATTTGTAATATTGAATGCAATTCTAGTCTCCTTGCTATAGGAAGAATGTTGTGAAACTTGGAAGGAATCAGAAAAGATTTACAATGATATTGCCAGGGTTGGAGGGTTTGAGCTAAAGGGAGAGGCTGAATAGGCTGGGGCTATTTTCCCTGGAGTGTTGGAGGCTGAGGGGTGAACTTATAGAGGTTTATAAAATCATGAGTTGCATGGATAGGGTAAATAGACAAAGTCTTCCCCACAGAGTGGGGAAGCCCAAAACTAAAGGGCATTGGTTTAAAGTGAGAGGAGAAAAATTTGAAAGGGACCTGAAGGGCAACTTTTTCACGCAGAGGGTGGTGTATGTATAAATGAGCTGCCAGAGGTAGAGGCTGGTAAAATTACAACATTTAAAAGACATCTGGATGGGTAAACGATCAGGAAGGGTTTAGAGGGACATGGGCCTCTAATGGGACTAGATTTATTTAGGACATCTGGTCAGCATGGACAAGTTGGACTGAAGGGTCTATTTCTGAGCTGTATAATCTCGATGACTCTATGGTTAAATGCCTTCCCATTTAGAGGATGAATTCTTACTTGCTGATCATTGTGAAACATCTCTGCTGCTGTGATGCTCATAATGGTTAAAATGAAGTGGGGCTGGTTCCAGCAAAACTTGATTAACTGCGTCTCAGACTCCTGCAATTATACTGCAGCAGCTGGGTGCTGTTCCAATTCCAACAGCTGCAATTGGTTAATTCGATTGATAGAGAATTTCTGTACTGTTCGACAATACAGCCTCCAGTAAAAAATGTGCTTTTTACGTACTCCCCTCCCTACTTTCTTAGGTCACTATCTTTGACAATCTGCTAGGGCAGAAGTTGCACATAATAAGATGATTTACTCATTTTCTTGATTTCCTATCATGTTGAACAGGGAATGTTAAGATTAAGTGTAGTCTTCAGGTGAAGAGTGTGGAGCTTTATAAGCATCATTGTAGTCAGGCTGGACTGAATGGCCTCTCACTGTCCTGTATATTTTACGTGAAGCAGAATCAGAGGATTAAAAGGGTTCTGAGATCAAGATAGCTGCCTAGTAATTGGACTGATCACTGCATTAACGATCCAGAGGGCCAGCCTAATGCTCTGAAGAGACGGGTTCAAATCTGGGATGGCAGCTGGTGAAATCAGAATCCAATTCTTAAATCTGGGATTGGAAGCTCAACTTGGGTCCTCTTGTGGTTCAGTGGTATTGTCCCTACCCCTGGACTGGAGTCTCATATGCTTCTGACATATGTAATAACATCGCTGAACAGACTGATTGGAAAAATAGGTTATTTAAAAAATTATGAAAGCTGTTCTCACTGATGGTGACCATGATTGTTGTTAAAATCCCACTTGGTTCAGTAATGTGCTTTAGAGCAGGCAATCTGCCGTTCTTACTGGGTCTGGCCAACATGCGACTCCACCCATAGCAACGTGATTGAGTGCTAACCGCCAGCCTTTGGACTGTATTAATGCAGTCTCCGGTCTGTGGAAAATCTTGCTGAAGCAGCTCAGAGAGAGGAAAATGTTTGAAAGTCAATGGAAATATGAAGTCAGGAGATGTTTAAAAAAAAAGAGCCAATTCACCAATGTTCAACGCCAAAACACCTCCCCAGTGTAAAAGGAGGAAAGGCTTTCATTCATAAAGCATCTTTCACAACCTCAACATCTCAAAGTGCTTTCTAGCCAACAAAGTGTTGTCACTTTTGAAGTTTAGTAAACAATATATGAAAAGCGTTGAGATGGCTCAATGAAAAGGTCAAATGGTGGCATAGTTCCAATTTCACTAGAGTAGCAATTCAGAACCCCAGACCACTATTCAGGGGATGGGGCTTCAAATCCCGGCATAGCTCATTGTGAAATTTGAATTCAATAAAATCTGGAGTAAAGAAGTGACAAAGATCACCTACTGGGCATCGCTGCTGAACAGAGAGACCTTGGAGTGAGGTTCATGGTTTCTTGAAAGTGGAGTTGCAGGTAGATAGATACTGAAGAAGGTGTTTGGTCTGCTTTCCTTTGTTGGTCAGAGCATTGAGTATAGGAGTTGGGAGGTCATGTTGTGGCTGAACAGGACATTGATTAGGCCACTTTTGGAATACTGCGTGCAATTCTCATCTCTCTTCTATAGGAAGGATGTTGTGAAACTTGAAAGGGTTCAGAAAAGATTTACAACGATGTTGCCAGGGTTAGAGATTTGAGCTATTGGGAGAGACTGAAGAGGCTGTGACTATTTTCCCTGGAGCATGGGAGGCTGAGGGGTGACCTTATGGAGTTTATAAAATCATGAGTGCCATGGATAGGGTAAATAGACAAGGTCTTTTCCCTGGGGCGGGGGAGTCCAAAACCAGGGGGCATAGGTTTAAGGTGAGAGAGGTAAAGATTTAAAAGGGACCAAAGGGGCAACTTTTTCACGCAGAGGGTGGTGTGCGTATGGAATGAGCTGCCAGATGAAGGAAGTGGTGGAGGCTGGTACAATTATAACATATGAAAGGCACCCGGGTAGGTACCTGAACAGGAAAGGTTTAGAGGGATATGGGTCAAGCGCTGGCAAATGGGACTAGATCAGTTTGTACTGTACAATTCCATGACTCTTATTGCCCTCTGAAATGGCTGAGCAAGCCCTCATCTCAAGGGACTTGGAAAACAGATGCTGGCCTTGCCTGCAACACCCACATCCCATGAAAGAATAAATAAAGAAACAATGTAGAAAAAGACACTATTCCACACAAAAAAAATAGAGAATGATAAGAGTTCTAAGCCTTTGCAGGTGCAGTTTGGTTTCAGATTTCCAGTTACCGCACCTGTCTTGCAGCCACATATTTATCGGAATCAAAATACACAGAAAACATATTGCAAGGAGGAAACAGGAAAAGGAAGATGAAACACTGTTAAGGTTGCAAGGTCATACAAGAAATAGAAGATACTGTTTCTATCAGAATTAGGAAGAGGAAGGTTATTATTGGGAGGCACTGGTGTAATGGTAACATTTTTAATTTGCTGAACATAGCTATGAGCTAAAAAAGAACATTAAATCTTTGTCTTAGTGAATTGAGGAGGTTGAAAAGAATGGGGAAACTGATTTACCTCTCCCTGCGTGATTGTAACACGCTACAGATGCAGAAACTTACCCTTTCCCATCTATCACTAGCATTCTGCACCCAATGGTATCACCCAGAAACATGTCAGTTCCTACTCATAAGCTAACAACATCCAGTCCTACCTGATAACCCTTTCTCTGCCTCAAACATGTCAGATTATGACCTTCAGTAAAGGACAGGCAAAAATTTTCTCCAATTAAATTTTGGGGAAGCCGGAATCCATTGCCTTCAGCTCCTGTCACAAACTCCGTTGCTTAGCTTTGGACTCCATGCCTCTACCTGGTCACCATGGCAGACTGTCTGAACCTTGGTATCATATCTGACCTAGAGGGATCTTCCATTCACCTATCGACTCCACCCCTACCCCCATTCACCTATTGTACTCTAGGCTACTTTCTCCCCCCCACCCCACCCCCCCACCTCTCATTTATCTCTCCACTCTGCAGGCTTCCTGCCTCTATTTCTGGTGAAGGGCTTTTGCCCGAAACGGCGATTTCCTGCTCCTCGGATGCTGCCTGACCTGCTGTGCTTTTCCATCACTACTCTAATCTAGACTCGGGTTTCCAGCATCTGCAGTCCTTGTTTTTACCACCCTGACCTTGACCCAACCAGGTGCAGAGTACATTGAAAATTGTGTGATGAGGCCAAAGCATAACAAGGGTTAGACTTACAAATGCTACTGCAAAGAGCTGACTTGCAGGTGCCCTCGAAACGAGGGGAATTGTATCGGCGCAGATAAGAAGTACTTGCCAAACAGACTATTGCAGAGGTCTGGGGAATAGTTCGCATGAACTTACTGCAGTATGTCAATGAAAGATATCGCAGAATAGATTAACAGAAGGTACTGACCATTACTTGCGATTTCAGGAGTTTGAGTAAAAAAAAGTATAAAGAGTCTGAAAACAGCTGTTGTTGTGGAGTTCTCAACTGGCAAACATGCAATCAACACACACGGAAAAAAGCCAGATATTCTAAAAAATTGCGGACTCGTTCTGTATTTCTTAGGAACCCAACACAAGTGCCCAGCATTTGATGCCAAAAACATTTCAGGAAGGAGTTAGATACTGTTCTTAAGGCTAAAGGGCTTCAAGGGTATGGGGAGAAAGCTGGAACAAGTTACTGAGTTGGATGATCAGCCATGGTCGTAGTGAATGGTGGAGCACGCTCACTGGGCCAAACAGCCTACTCCTGCTCAATGTATCCAGAACATCACTAAAATCCACATACTTCCACCTCTGCCGCTACTTCAGGACAACTGTTATGCAAACTCTCATTCATGGCTTTATTTCTAGGCTTGGTGATTCTAACACTGACCTGAAAGGCCCCATGTTCGACCCAATGTACACCTGAGGTCAGCAAAACCTGTTACCCGCTCCAGCCTGCAAACCTCCGAGATCTTTGATTTTATCTGATTATGTGAAACTTGACCCCAACCCGGTGCAGTCATTCCCCCCGTTCATGTGAGGATTCCTTTCCAGGGAACCCTCGCAAAACTCCGCGAGTGCGGAGCTCATTAAAAATAGGTTAGAAATATCACAGACAAGTGGTTTTTGCCTGCGGAGTTTGATTTTTATTACTTGATTTTCAGTGAACTTGTGATTCGGTGCCTACTTCATGATGGAAAGGGACGGAGTGGGCAAGTACTTCCATTCTGCGAGGCAGATTGGTAACTTTAACACTCATGATGGACACGACCTGCCTGTGTGCACGGGTGGTCACTGAGCCTTTGAGCCACTGACCTCACTATCACACTGACCCCCATGGCCTCCACCTCCCTCCCACCCAATGGTCACTGCCTTACCCACCTCTCCCAATGCCGCTCATGAGCCTCCCCATATCGATTGCATCCCCCTTTGTATGGCTTACTATTTCAGCTTCTTTTCCGAATGCACAGTTCAGTATTGGCCATACCACCGCTGCTGATTAACTCCCAATGGGTCAGTGTGCTTGGAGCTGAACAGCGGGACTGGGTATTTCAGCTTTCCGCGGAGACAGCCGACGTATCCAAAGGGCACGGACTTTCTCCGCTCAGCTCGTCTGGCCAAAGAATGCGAGCACCTCACCCACAACTAGCTCTATGGTCCCAAAAGTAAACCTGCCCTCATCTCCCGGAAGCCCAACCCTCCGAGATGCAACGTTCTCTGCTTTGTGATCAAACTCCACCCGGTTCGTAAATTCCCCAGAATCCCTATAGTGCGGAAAGAGGTCATCGGCTCACCGACCCTCCCAAGAGCATCCCTATCCCCATAAACTTGCATTTATCATGGCTAATTTACCTAGCCTGCACATCCCTGAGCACTGTCGGTAATTTAGCATGGCTAATCCACCAAACATGCATGTCTTTGGAGCACCCAGCAGAAACCCTCGCAGTTATGGGGAGAATGCGCAAACTCCAGACAGACAATTGCCCGAGTCTGGAATCGAACCTGGGTCCCTAGTGCTGTGAGGCAGCAGTGCTAACCACCATGCCACTGTGCTGCATCCTAGAACTCTGTGGGCACGTTTGCCTTTATTGGTCAGTGCATTGAGTGTAGGGATTTGGGATGTCATGCAGATGTACAGGACATTGGTGAGGCCACTTTTGGAATACTGCATTCAATTCTAGCCTCCCTGCTATAAGAAAAATGTTGTTAAACTTGAAAGGGTTCAGAAAAGATTTACAATGTTGTTGCCAGAGTTGGAAATTTGAGCTATAGGGAGAGGCTGAATAGGCTGGGGCTGTTTTCCCTGGTGTGGAGGGACCAGTGTTGAACTGGGATGAACAAAGTCAGAAGTCACACAACACCAGGTTATAGTCCAACAGGTTTACTTGAAATCACCAGACAGGAGTGTTCCCTTCCAGTCGGGGAACACTTCAGTGGGCAAGGACATTCAGCCTCTGATCTTCGGGTGAGCATCCACCAAGGTGGCCTTTGAAATAGACAACAATACAGAACAGCTGAGCAGAAACTGAGAGCCAAGTTCTGTACTCAGGAAGCCAACCTCAACCATGATCTTGGATTCATATCACGTTACGTGTTACTTCATCATACTGTCCTACATCTGTAAAATCTTCCTTACTATCCTGTTTTGACACCATCACCTTGATAACTTGCTATGATCTCTCTACCTTAATTAGTTTGTACAATTTTGGATTACTTGTTACTTTGGTTAGACTCTTGGCTCGAGACTCTTACATCTATTATGTGATTCCAGGCATTTGGTTTATCTCTAGCACCATCTTGTTTTAAATTTATTGTAATTATCACTCTGCCTTAGTTAATCAGATAAAAGCAAATTACTGTGGATGCTGGAATCTGAAACCAAAAGAGAAAATGCTGGAAAATCTCAGCAGGCCTGGCAGGTCAAAGCTTTGACAAAGGGTCAGTTAGACTCAAAATGTCAGCTGTTTTCTCTCCTTACAGATGCTGCCAGACCTGCTGAGATTTTCCAGCATTTTCTCTTTTGGTTAATTAATCAGATCATTGTTCATCCTTTCACTTGCTATTCAGCTACTAACTTTAGATTAGATTAGATTAGATTACTTACAGCGTGGAAACAGGCCCTTCGGCCCAACAAGTTCACACCGACCCGCCGAAGCGCACCCACCCATTCCCCTACATTTACCCTGCAGCTAACACTATGGGCAATTTAGCATAGCCAATTCACCTGACCTGCACATTTTTGGACTGTGGGAGGAAACCGGAGCACCTGGAGGAAACCCACGCAGACACGGGGAGAATGTGCAACTCCACACAGTCAGTCGCCTGAGGCGGGAAGTGAACCCGTGTCTCTGGCGCTGTGAGGCAGCAGTGCTAACCACTGTGCCACCGTGCCGCCCTCACACCTTTACTCACACCATTTAACACGTGTGATCACCTGCGAAGCCTTGTTATTCAGCCTGTTGACAGTTCACTCACACCACTTGTACTATCCTTTAACACTCTTAATTACCTGGAATTACCTTGCACTGATCCCTCCAGCTATAAGTTCTGTCCCTGTTTGCTTCCCACCACTTCACCTGATCAACACCCCAAAAGTTTGTGATTTCAAATAAATCTGTTGGACTATGAACTGGCATTGTGTGACTTCTGACTATTTTCCCTGGAGCACTGGAGGCTGAGGAGTGGCCTTACAGGGGTTCATAAAAATCATGAGGGGCATGGATAAGGTGAATAGTCAAGGTCCTTTTTCCCAGGGTAGAGGTGTTCAAAACTAGAGAACAAAGGTGAGAGGGGAAAGATTTAAAAGGGACCTAAAGGGCAACCTTTTCATTCGGTGAGTAATGAGTGGAGGGAATGAGCTGCCAGAGGAAGTGGTGGAGGCTGGTACAATTACAGCATTTAAAAGGCATCTGAATGGGTATGTGAATAGGAAGGGTTTAGAGGGATATGGGCCAAATGCTGGCAAATGGGACTAGACTAATTTAGGATATCGGTCGGCATGGACAAGTTGGACTGAACGGTCTGTTTCCACGCTGTACATCTCTATGATTCCAAAATAACTGGAAATGACAAGACGCAGTTTCCCCTGTGGTCTCTCCCCATTCCCCCACCTCCCACACACCATGATCTCTCTCTCTCTCTCTCTCTCTCCCTCCCCCGCAGTCCACAGGCACGGTCCTCTGCTACTGACCTTCCTGCCTGCCCGGCAGCCAGCCCAGCGCCCTGAATAAAATGGCAAGTTTCCTTTCCTAAAAAGGACATAGAAAGAGCTAGTTGGGCTTCTCTCAACAATCTGACAGCTTCACGCCCACTCAAACGGACATGATAAAAAGATTAGACTCCTTATACTCCTGGGAGTATAAGAAACCACTCGTTCAACCAGGGGAGTATTTATACTTTTCTTTCTCTCCTCCATGTCTTTTGCCAACTTTCCTTTTCATCCCCAGCAAGTGGGACTGGGTTCAGGTGTGGCATCTTCTTCCTGTGCAATTAACTCAATGGGGGAATGCAGTGAATGAATCCTTTGTTTCCAACCTCACTGGTTAATAAGCAGCTTGACACTGAATGACCTCATCCTTTCCCTGTCTGTGCAACTAGGGGAAAAAAAATAAACTTCTAATTTACAATCCACTTTGAGAATGTACTACAGAGCTTCAAATTAACCCGTTGGAGACCATTTGACTTGGCATCTCATGCTTTA